>NW_023494809.1:11304970-11523562 GCF_904425465.1 Colossoma macropomum | reverse complement strand
TTTACTCTTTATATACACACCTTAGTAAGCTACTGCTGAAATTATCTTTCTCATTGCTAGCACTGTTTATTTTTACCTGTCCATTCAAAGAAGTAAATTTATATCTATTTGCCAAACACCGACTTTCATTTGTTGTTTAGACAAGCGTCAATGTCAGGCCCTGACAGCTATAACATTCAATGTGCTTTGTTTAGGCTGGGATTAATGTAGCAAACTAATCCATCTGCTATATTGCTAGGTAGCAAGCTAAAGGCTGCACAGCTAGCAACAACAAAAATAAAGTCCATGATCCACCACCCAAATAATACCTGCCCTATGGTGGTCCTGTGGTGGTCCTGATCATTGAACAACAGGGTAAAAGGGGGCTAACAAAGTATGCAGAGAAACAGATGGACTACAGTCTGTAATTGTAGAACTACAAAGTGCTCCAATAAGGTAAGTGGAGCTGATAAAATGGACGAGTGTAGAAACAAGGAGGTGGTTTTAAAGAAGTGGCCGTTCGGTGTGTGTATGTAAATGAGCCCTGTTCTGACTGGCTGCCCTGTATTGTACCACTTTTGAAACGCAGACCAAGCTAATTTCTTTGTGAATGGGTGGGGCTAACCTGCTGAATTGGTGTAAATGGGTTGGTTTTCATGACATCACAAAAACAGTGAATTCAAAACTTAGCTTAGTTTCTGTATATGGATTGGAGAGTGAGTGGTACAACTTAATAATGTTCACCTTAAACTCATCAGAGTGAGCGTTATGATAGCAAAAAATGATTTAGGTGGAATGTTCTAGCATAAAGCATTTGGAAATGTTTTTATGTGCATGTCAAACACACAGTTGATGTTTTCTAGAGTCAGTGGCCAGTGCATATCTGGAGAATGGAGACCAAACACTGGAAACAGCAGCTGGTGACTATGATGCCCAAAATAGTCCCAAAATAGCTCTATTACCACATCAGTATACATAAGCAGAACACCAAAACCATTTTTTATTACTTACTTTACTTTCTCTTCCTTTTTCCATGTAGACATGTGTCAGAAACTGTCCAGAACTGATGACCAGAGGATCTGGGTGATTGAATATGATGCTCATAAAATTCACATTTTGACAGCTGTAAAAAATGTGTTCACCCTACAATATAGTGTGATCTCACTTTATGTGCTAATTTAACATTGACATCTCGCTGATGCAAATTTCTCTGAGGGGAACTTCAAGAGGCATGCCTAGTTTTGCTAGACCACCATCATACTCAGAGATATTAAATTAGCTGTTCTATGCTATCATCCCTTCTGGGTAGTTATTTTACAAGGAACAGTGGATAAATCTGTGTTTTCTATGGATTACCTATCATACCTATCAGACTCTAAGATGATTTCCACTCGCCAGTAGACAATATGGCCAAAAGTATATGGACACCTGACCATCACATCTATATAAAGCTTGAACATTCTATTCCAGAATTATGGGCACTGATATGAAGTTTGTGGTTATAACAGCTTCCACTCTTCTGGCAAAGCTTTGCACAAGATTCTGGACTGTGTCTGTGGGAATTTGTGCCCATTCAGTAAAAAGAGCATTTGTGAGGTCAGGCACTGGTGTTGGACAAGGAGGTCTTGCTCACAATCCCTATTACAGTTTATGTGTTCAGTGGGGTTGAGGTCAGGGCTCTCCGCACCAAACCTGTCAAACCATGTCTTTATAGAGCTCATTTTGTGCACAGGGGCACACGTCATGCTGGAACAGGAAAGGGCCTTTCCCAAACTGCTGTCACAAAGTTGCCAGTGACGGATGTTTTGAATAAATAATCTTTATTCTTGATAATACTAACAAGTAGTGTTTATTAACCAAAAGAGTAGTACTCTTCACACTGTAAGTTAGGCCTTAGCTTGTCTGGGAACTTGGACACCAGAGTGCGCTTTTAACAAAGAGGCCTCTAGAAGTTTGTGAGAATCTGCTAATGCAGCTGTGTGAGAAAGAAGAGCTGTCTTTGAGTTGATAAGAACTCGTCTCTGCAGTAGGTGAATTTACAATGCGACCAGTCAAAAGCTAATGCCCTTGGGAGAGTGGAACATCCTGGTACAGCTAAGATAAGATATTTTTAAAAAACATGTATCATGTATGTTTGGAAATAAGGGTTCCCATGGAAAAGTGTAAGGTTTGGAAATAGTAGGAACTAAGATGGTACGGAATTTTATAAGAAGGGAGGGGTGATTGCTTCATCACCCCAAACAGGATTTAAAAATGGGTGTTTTGCGATGATCTTTGCATTGTGGTTGTCTGGGAACCATCTTGCCACTCAAGCTCAATAAAGAAGAAGGCCTTTTCCTTCCTTCCACAAGAACCCAGTGACTGAAGTCTCTTATTTTACTTAGCTCTTTTATACTTAGACATTTTTCTTATTTCGTTAGAAGAAGTTATACTGCAGTTAGCTCTTAAGGTAACAGTATTAGAACGCAATAGAAGAATCCATCTTCTGTCCACGGGCCTTGGGCACAGAAGAGAGGCTCTTAGGCCTGACAGCAGCATAAAATTATCTGAAATGTCTTCATAAGTTGTAACATTAACACTTTAAAATTTCAGGCTTATTACATACTAAGGCTTATTATTCAGTAACCAGAAGTGTGTAATAAAACTTTGGGCCTGCAGGTGAGCTCTGGTCATTTAAGGGGTTAACATTACCCATCACTGGAACTAAGAAGCCAAAGGCAAGCGCTGAAAAACAGCCCCAGCCCATTATCCCTCCTCCACCAAACTTTACTGTTGACACTATGCATTCCGGTAGGTAATGTTCTCCTGGCATCCTCCAAACCCAGATTCGTCCTTCAGACTGTCAGACAGTGAAGCATGATTCAAAGAGTACGTCTCCACTGCTCCAGAGTCCAGTGACAGTGTGCTTTACATCAGTCCATTTGATGCTTGGCATTGTACATAGTGAGCTTAAGCTTGTGTGCAAACCCAATTCATGAAGCTCTCATGCTGATGTTGCTTCCAGAGACAGTTTGGAACTCTGCGGTAAGTCCTGTGGGGGTCCCTGACCATTAAAGAACAGGGATAAATGGGGGCTAACAAAGTATGCAGAGAAATAGATGGACTACAGTCTGTAATGGTAGAACTACAAAGTGCTCCTGTATGGTAAGTGGAGCTGATAAAATGAACAATGAGTGTAGAAACAAGGAGGTGTACTTAATGAAATGGCTGGTTGGTGTAAATGTGTTCACAAATACAAGCAAAGCTGCCATATTTTACAGTCCTGTTTGAACTTAACATCAAGCCAATTATCAGCCTGCTGAATACTGAATAGAACCCAAGCAGATCTCTATTTATGACATACTGTTATCTCCAAAATAGGCATGCTAATCTGGTGCATGGTTTATCAGCACCTCTCTTCCCCACTCATCATCGGTCAGTTTATGACCAAAGGAGCACTGCTGTTTGGTTACTGTGAGAGTGGTGCACCATTCTCATCAGTGACTCAGTGTGTGTGCGTGTGTCACAAGAGTAGTGAAGCTGTTTATGCAGTGCATATGTGGGCTGACATCCTGCCAAGAGCCGCTTTGTGGAAACTGACCGTAGATAAACTGCTAAAGGTTTTGTATATATATATAACGTGACCAGCTGTGTTCACATGTACATTGACAGTTTATACATTGCTGTGAAAAAGAATCTGCCTTGTTTCTTAACAAAATTCTTCAGATGTTCAAACAAAATTCAACATAAGACAAGAACAACCTGTTAAACACAAAGCACAGTTTTTTAAATAAGCACTTCATTTACTGAAGGAAAAAACTACACAACACCAAGTACCCATTTGTGAAAAGTAGTTGCCCCATTAGTTATTCAGTCAACCATTTAACCAAATTGAGTTGAAAATTGGGATCATGTAAACTCGACACACGCAGGTTTGATTACTGCAAGACCTGTTGAATCCGAACATCACTTAAATAGAATCTCTTCAGGAATGTGAAGTAAGCTAAAAGGTTTCAACAGTCTGCACACTATGCCACATCAAAAGAAATTCTTGAAGAGAAGAGAAAGTTATTGAAATCTGTCAGTCTGGAAAAGGTTACAAAGCCATTTCTCAGGCTTGGCAACTCCTGTGAACTACAGTGACAACTACAGTTATCTCCAAATTGAGACAATTTGGAACATTGGTTCTTCCCTGTAGCGGGAACTCCGAAAAGACGAGTCACGAAAGAACCCAGAGTCACCCAAAGAGACCAAGCTGGTAACCATGGGAGAGCTGCAAGGCGAAAACGACTGCTAAGCAAGGAGAACATAGAAAAAAGGGGTGTTATACACAAAAAACACCTTGATGACCTCCAAGCACTTTGGAATAATGTCCTGTCCTGAGTTGAAAGCGGAACTTCTTGGAAGACAGGGGTCAAATTACATCTAGTGTAAAGCTAACACAGCATTCCACAATAAGACCACCATACCAACAGTGAAACATGGTGGTGGTAGTGTGATAGTGTGGGGACGCTTTGCTGCTTCAGGGACTGGGTGTCTTGCCATAATAGACGTAACTATGAATTAGTTTATGATGTGAGGTTCAAGCAGAGTCAGGTTAAGCAGCAAGACAGTGATCCCAAGCAGAAAAGCAAGTCTACCTCTGAATGGCTCATAAGAAAAAAAAATAAGGTTTTGGAATGGCCTAGTCAAAAGTCCTGATCTGAGCTCTGTTGTCGTGGGATATTGAAAGGACACTTCATGCTGGAAAGCCCTCCAATTTTACTGAATTAGAGCAATTTTGCAAAGAGGAGTGGACCTAAACTCCACAGTGGTGTGAGAGACTGATCTCCAGTTATAGAAAGTGTTTGGTTGCAGCTGTTGCTGCTAAAGGCTGAGTATGGTGGGGGGGTGGGGGTGTTACATTGTTACATGGGTGATGTAAGTGTTGCAAAACTTTTTTCCTGCAAAAAATGAAATGATAATAGCATTGGGTTGTCTTCTCACAGGGGAAGGATGGACAAACACTGGATTTTTTTTAGATGTGAAGCAACAGTGCTGCTTGATTCTCTCATTGATCTTAAAAATGAAAGCTTCAAGTGCTGTTTTATCTGATGAGGACAGTTTTGAGGGCCTACTAGGTCTTACATGGTTGTTAAGAGTCTCATTTTCTGTTTATGTTTTGTAGTAATAAAGAAATCAGTTAAAACAAACAGAGTCACAACTAAATCTCAAAAGTTAGATATTGATTTAAGAACCATGTCTGGGTGAAAGCTCCTGGCAAAAACCCAGAGATCTCCGCCTGAAACAAGAATTACCGAAGGTCAAATAGTCCCCAAAAAATGTTTTTTATTAGTTAACAGAGTACAAAGAGGTTCAAATCATTGATTATACCTGATTGTAATATGAATAAACAGGAGAATGTGAACAGATATGCATAGTAAATTAGATGGAAGGAAATCCATATATGGTCAAAGCCTACAAGCCCAAAGACAGTAAACAATGGTCTATCGTTGCGTTATCATCTAGCTGGTCTCTGGTTGAAACTCAGCAATACAATTTACATCCAAATGGAAGGAGATGGAAACTCCTTTCATTTGTAGCACACTAACACATTCCCCAGCAGCAGGGTCTTTAGGGTCACGCAGTTTTCACATACAGAGGGCAGCGGAAATTCACCATTAGGGTGTTGTTTGATTAACTGTAAGATAAAGTATCAATAAGTGAAATGACTATTTCTGCAACCACCATTTTAATCAATTTTTAAGCCCAGTTTGAAAACTGTTCGTGACTTATTTGAGTTCAGTCGAGGCAGAGGGGATCAAAATGTCCCTCTACGCTGGTAGCACTTACAGTGCCAGTTTGGCAAAAAAAAAAACAAAAAACAAAAAAAAAACATTTCTGCTTATGACAGTTTCAAAAACCACATGCGCAAGTCAGTCGGCTGCTATAGTTTAGTGGTTTTCCTGTTCATTTTGTAAAGGGGTGAATAATTAGTTGATGTTTGATGATTGTCAGTAAAAGCTTTTCTTAACTTTAATCTTTCTGTGCTATGTTGTCAGTGTAGAAGAAGAACACACAGGAAACATAGTGACTCAGAAAAAAGCTCTTTTACTGAGCCTGGAGGAGGAAGAACCGCTGCTCATCACTAGCTGATATGGCCTAGAAGCAGGCAGGTCACTTCTAACCACACATTTCCTGTACATGGTAGCTACTCAGCACTGCTGAATTACCCCACAAGCCAACGAAGATTAGCACAAATAACATGTCTGCACATCTTCGACTGAACCGCAACTTATATAGACATTTGAGTCTCTTTTACTGTGAGTCCAGTGCTCCCGTGGTGCTCTGCGTGTCGTCACGACTCTGCATGGCCTCGCCTCCTATGCACCAAAAAGAGCCAGTAGAGGGACTCGACTGAGAGTGATGTCTGATGCTGATGTCTATCAGTAACGTTCAAAAGTCACTTTACACTAGTCCGAGTCTTACATCGCTGAGGTGCAAGTCTAAATCAAGCCTTAAGTCTCTGAGGTGTGGACCCGACTCGTGTCTCGAGTCACTGAGGTGCAAGTGTTGCCTTTTTTCCTCTATGGGATAAATGAATGGCATTCTTGAAAATTGCCATTTTTCGTCCAAATGTCACTAGATTGTCTGAATTATGAGGTTATTAAGGAGTGGAGATATGCATACATACCTTGCTACATGCAAGCTGATGCTTCTGTTCATAGAACTGGCATAATAAGATTGTTAACCTCGCTAAAATATCCCACACAAACCAGAAAGCTTTGTCAAATGTGGGGTTAAGTTGCTTTAGTAGTACAGTACAGTTTGAGTAGCTGATACTAATACTGTTGTACAGTAGAAGTACAGTATTAGACTTACTACAGGAGTATTAAATGGCTTGTAACACAGATTTAGCAATATGCACATTACCACTACTTATCAGCCTCATTGTTAACCATTAGCAAAATGTCCAGCATCCCTTAGTGACCTAAGATTAAATAATACTTTTTCCTAATGATTTCACTGATTTTTTAAAATCCTGTTTTAGAATTGCTCTGCATATGTAAAACATCTTGTCACATAACCAGGTTTCATCAATGAGAAACCATTTTTAACATCAAACAATATCTTTAAGAGGTTTAACTTGAACAGTTGTACAAAATCTGTACTTTTTATATCATTAATGTTATACTACATTTAAAAATATGTATTTTATTCTAAAAAATTCATTTATCACAAAGATTTTGGTCACTGGTGTTATGAGGACTCTTACATTACATTTTAACACAGAATTTTCAGCTCTATCAAACTGCTTTTTTGGGTCAAGGCTCATCAGAGAGGAAGTATCTCAAGGCATGAAAAGGCCACACTTCCTTGTTATATTTCATGAATGTATTAATAATTTGGTTTATCAGGCAGCACATAACATCTATGTGTCACTGGTGTTACGTGCTTTAATGGCTGGATAATGAAAGTTTTGTCAAAATAATGTCATATTTCATTTTTATTACTGATTTTAAGTAGTTTTACAAGTTTACTTGACCACCAATGAGCCAGCCAATTTACAAAATCCTCAGTTTTACCAGATTGTCACTGGTGTTCCACCATATTCATATTACACCAGTGACATGTTGTGACACCAGTGACTAATGTTAATATCATAAATGATCAGAACACTTGAAAACCTGGGAAATACGGAAAAAGTGTACTTGACATTTGGACGTACAATAATTTTATGGCTTTAAAATTTACTAAATGTTTCACCAAAAGTATATATACATTTTAAAATAATAAACTATGAGTACATCATAGTTTAAGTTTTTAGCATGCACATCGGCCCACAGCTAGAATCTCCACTGATTTCAGTCTGTTTGTGCAATTTTGTATAGTTTATGTCATAGTGTTGGCTATGTAGCTTACATGGCAACACAAATGTGAATTGTTTCAGTTTATTTCATTTATTTCCTGAAAACCTATTTGACTATTTGATTAAAGTTGTGCAGGTTTTACTGAAGGGTTTAATAAACACATTTTAGACAACTTTAGGAATTATAAATTAAGATTTTTTTATCTTATATACACTGTCAATGGGATTTACTCAGGAAATATCAGTGCTATATTTTGATTAATACAAAGTTTGAACATTCACAGCCAACGTATGTTTTTTTTGTTGTTTTCTGAGTAAAAATATCTCATTCTCTACAGCGAGCAAACCTCTGCCTACTTTAACCTTTTCAACTCCTTGAGACCACCGGTGGTTCCAAAACGCACTTCGTCATATTCTTTATAACTTTCATATTTCATAAGCTACATTCAAAGGGTGGGGGTCGTATGAGAGCTGTAACTGTCTTCTTTCCAGTCAAATAGATGGGTGATGTAATTTTAAACCTTTATAATAAAAGAAGCTGAACTCACATTTTTTTTTCTACTGAAAGTCGACCCATTTTTCCATAAATCTGGGCCATAAACTATAAACAGATGGTGTCTCTTCAGTGATCTGCTCTGTACAAATTATTTTTATGAAATAATACAAAGAGCGTCTAAGATTTCTGGCCTTCAGCAGTAAATTGAAACCATATAGCAATATGTGTATGATCATAAAACACATTTTAATTTTAGGGGAGCTTTAAAAAAAAATAACAAAAATTAACATTTATTTCATGCACTTATGGAATAATTTGCCTTATGATTTGGTTGTGTAAATTCAGATGGAAAAAACAAAATATACCCTGGTCAATAAGAGGTTAATGCACATTTTCTGTTTACTTGCTGAGTTTATCATATTGGGAAAAAGCATAAAATCTAAGGTGCTGAAATTGAAACTGTTTATAAAATATAAAATGTGCTAAGACTGTATCTGTAGTATTTTGGTATCTGTATCACCACAATTCGCATCCGTGATAAATAAACTGGCTTTTTGCAGGTTGCTGTTTGTATCTGTAATATTACGGTTTGTAATCGTGCACCGCGATTCGTCAGCTGTCTGTAACTGCAGGTTTGAATCCTGTTTATACAAAACTGAAAATGACACTGTGTTCATTTGTTTTCAGCATTTCAGTGTTTCTGTATGTAGAAGTGTGACGTGGTCACTGTTTTAAGTTAAAAAAGGGTTTTCGAATGATGGACAAGGAGAACACTGCACTCTTAAAACTTGCAAACTTACTTTATCTAACAACAAATTCTGTTAATCTATAAACACTTTGATGATAAACCACAAGAAGTGACCACTAATGCCCTTTTCTGGGCTTTAATCATAAAAATGAAGAGTTATAACCAAAGCTTGTATGATCCATGGCCTGTATAGTTAGATGTGGTATGAAAACAATTAAAATGCTAAGTACATTATTACATTTACAATAATTATTCAATCCTATAAGATCTTTGACTAAAATAATAACATTAGATCAGTTGCAAACTGTTGCTGCTGTAGCTTTATAAAACCTGACCATCTACAGAGGGAGTGGAAACATTTAATAAAGCCTCAGTTTGATAATCATACTGTGGTTAAACATTTTAACTTAAAAAGCTATGGACTTTTTCCTAAAGCCACTACTATAAGCACCGTGTTTTAAGCTTTAGGGCTGACAACAGCCAAAGTTTATTCATATAGCACTTTTTTACAACAGGTATTGTCACAAAGCAGCTTTAAAGAAAAATCTGTGTCCAAGCCCCCATGAGCGTCGCCAATGGCGACAGTGGCAAGGACAAACTCCCTAAGAGCAAGACGAAGAAACCCTGAGAGGAACCAAGACTCAAAAGGGGAACCCATCCTCCTCTGGTCGTTCCCGGATAGCAAAGCAATAACAGCAGAGAACGAGATTTGATCATTAGTATAACATATGAAGGGGAAAAGCAGGAGTAGCAATGTCTATGATTACAATGATGCAGCAGTGCCATCGGGAGACAGTCGGAATACATCTGAAAATTAAAGTGATGTGCAATCGTCCCTACAGCTCAGAGCAAATTACAGAATTCGAGGGTTATACAGACACTTGTCGTGGAGCTGCTGACAGCATTTTATTCAGGGAAGGTGAAAAAACAGACTATTTATAACTGAGATGCCAAAATGTTTGCATTCATTGACGCGTCTGGGGCTCAAGTAGGTGTTTGCCCATTCAAGTGGGTGTTTTCCCATTTTTGGAGAAGAAAGATGGTAATAATAGAAAGATAGTAATACCACCATAGTGGTTGTGATGGAATGGTTTTCTAAAGCCTGCTGCCTCATGCTTTGTCCAGGTCTTCCCACTGCCCTTCAAACTACGGAGGCTCTCTTTCATCACATTTTCCATTGTTTTGGCCTACCAGGGGACATTACATCAGACTGAGGGACCAAGTTTACTTCTGAGGTGTGGACAGAGTTTATGGAGTGCTTGGGAATCCACAATAGCCTTACCTCTGGGCTTCACCCTGAGACAAACTACGAGGTGGAGAGGCTGAACCAAGAACTCGGCCGGTTTCCCCACAGATATTGCTGGAATCGGCAGGGGCAATAGTGTAGGTATCTTCTCTGGGCTGGATATGCCCAGAACTCTTTTGTGCACCCCTCCACAGGTCTCAGGCCCTTTCAGATCTACCATGGTTATTAGCCTCTGCTCTTCCCGTGGATTCCTGGTAGTGGTAAATGCTGAAATTGCCATTCTAATTTGCTAGCATACTTTGCTAGTTTGTTTATTTTTACCTGTCCTTTCAGACAAGTAAATTCATATCTACTTGGTCAACACAAACCTTCATTTGCTAGTTGGACAAGCGTTAATGTTGGGCCCTGACAACTATAACATTGAATATGCTTTGTTTAGAATGGGATTAATGTAGCAGACTAATCCATCTGCTATCTTGCTAGGTAGCAAGATAAAGGCTGCACAGCTAGCAACAACAAAAATAAAGTGCTAAAGTAAAGCTTACAGCCCAACGAAGCAGTTATTCACAAAATGTTTTGTTTAAACCTGTCTGAAAAAGTTATTGCAGGTGGTGTGCACAAACACCACCAAGTCAGTGTCACTGCAGGCTGAGAATGATCCACCACCCAAATAATACCTGCCCTATGGTGGTCCTGTGGGGGTCCTGATCATTGAAGAACAGGGGGCTAACAAAGTATGCAGAGAAACAGATGGACTACAGTCTGTAATTGTAGAACTACAAAGTGCTCCTATAAGGTAAGTGGAGCTGATAAAATGGACGAGTGTAGAAACAAGGAGGTGGTTTTAAAGAAGTGGCCGTTCGGTGTGTGTATGTAAATGAGCCCTGTTCTGACTGGCTGCCCTGTATTGTACCACTTTTGAAAAGCAGACCAAGCTGAAACACTAATTTCTTTGTGAATGGGTGGGGCTAACCCGCTGAATTGGTGTAAATGGGTTGGTTTTCATGACATCACAAAAACAGTGAATTCAAAACTTAGCTTAGTTTCTGTATATGGATTGGAGAGTGAGTGGTACAACTTAATAATGTTCACCTTAAACTCATCAGAGTGAGCTTTATGATAGTAAAAATGATTTAGGTGGAATGTTCTAGCATAAAGCATTTGGAAATGTTTTTATGTGCATGTCAAACACACAGTTGATGTTTTCTAGAGTCAGTGGCCAGTGCATATCTGGAGAATGGAGACCAAACACTGGAAACAGCAGCTGGTGACTATGATGCCCAAAATAGTCCCAAAATAGCTCTATTACCATATCAGTATACATAAGCAGAACACCGAAACCATTTTTTATTACTTACTTTACTTTCTCTTCCTTTTTCCATGTAGACATGTGTCAGAAACTGTCCAGAACTGATGACCAGAGGATCTGGGTGATTGAATATGATGCTCGTAAGGTTATAAATGTTCCAGAGGAGCATTTACTGTACAAACAAAACCATTTAGCTATTTAGCACACATTCACATTTTGACAGCTGTAAAAAATGTGTTCACCCACAATATAGTGTGATCTCACTTTATGTGCTAATTTAACACTGATATCTGACGCAAATTTCTCTGAGGGGAACTTCAAGAGGCATGTCTAGTTTTGCTAGACCACCATCATACTCAGAGATATTAAATTAGCTGTTCCATGCTATCATCCCTTCTGGGTAGTTATTTTCCAAAAAAGAGCAGATACATCTGTGTTTTTATGGATTACCTATCATACCTATCAGACTCTAAGATGATTTCCACTCGCAAGTAGACAATATGGCCAAAAGTATATGGACACCTGACCATCACATCTATATAAGCTTAAACATTCTATTCCAGAATTATGGGCACTGATATGAAGTTTGTGGTTATAACAGCTTCCACTCTTCTGGGAAGCTTTCCATAATATTTTGGAGTGTGTCTGTGGGAATTTGTGCCCATTCAGTAAGAAAGAGCATTTGTGAGGTCAGGCACTGGTGTTGGACAAGAAGGCCTTGCTCACAATCCCTATTACAGTTTATGTGTTGAGTGGGGTTGAGGTCAGGGCTCTGTGCAGACCACTGAAGTTCCTCCACACCAAATCTGTCAAACCATGTCTTTATAGAGCTCATTTTGTGCACAGCGGCACACGTCATGCTGGAACAGGAAAAGACCTTTCCCAAACTGCTGTCACAAAGTTGGCAGCATAAAATTATCTGAAATATCTTCATAAGTTGTAACATTAACACTTTAAAATTTCAGGCTTATTACATACTAAGGCTTATTATTCAGTAACCAGAAGTGTGTAATAAAACTTTGGGCCTGCAGGTGAGCTCTGGTCATTTAAGGGGTTAACATTACCCATCACTGGAACTAAGAAGCCAAAGGCAAGCGCTGAAAAACAGCCCCAGCCCATTATCCCTCCTCCACCAAACTTTACTGTTGACACTATGCATTCCGGTAGGTAATGTTCTCCTGGCATCCTCCAAAACCCAGATTCGTCCTTCAGACTGTCAGACAGTGAAGCATGATTCAAAGAGTACGTCTCCACTGCTCCAGAGTCCAGTGACAGTGTGCTTTACATCAGTCCATTTGATGCTTGGCATTGCACATAGTGATCTTAGGCATGTGTGCAAACCCAACTCATGAAGCTCTCATGCTGATGTTGCTTCCAGAGACAGTTTGGAACTCTGCGGTAAGTCCTGTGGGGGTCCCTGACCATTAAAGAACAGGGTAAATGGGGGCTAACAAAGTATGCAGAGAAATAGATGGACTACAGTCTGTAATTGTAGAACTACAAAGTGCTCCTGTATGGTAAGTGGAGCTGATAAAATGAACAATGAGTGTAGAAACAAGGAGGTGTACTTAATGAAATGGCTGGTTGGTGTAAATGTGTTCACACATACAAGCAAAGCTGCCATATTTTACAGTCCTGTTTGAACTTAACATCAAGCCAATTATCAGCCTGCTGAATACTGAATAGAACCCAAGCAGATCTCTATTTATGACATACTGTTATCTCCAAAATAGGCATGCTAATCTGGTGCATGGTTTATCAGCACCTCTCTTCCCCACTCATCATCGGTCAGTTTATGACCAAAGGAGCACTGCTGTTTGGTTACTGTGAGAGTGGTGCACCATTCTCATCAGTGACTCAGTGTGTGTGTGTGTGTGCGTCACAAGAGTAGTGAAGCTGTGCTTTTTATGCAGTGCATATGTGGGCTGACATCCTGCCAAGAGCCGCTTTGTGGAAACTGACCGTAGATAAAGTGCTAAAGGTTGTGTATATATATATAACGTGACCAGCTGTGTTCACATGTACATTGACAGTTTATACATTGCTGTGAAAAAGTATCTGCGCCTCTAGATTTCCTCAACCATTGTGTATTTGCCTTGTTTCTTAACAAAATTCTTCAGATGTTCAAACAAAATTCAACATAAGACAAGAACAACCTGATTAAACACAAAGCACAGTTTTTAAATAAGCACTTCATTTACTGAAGGAAAAAACTACACAACACCAAGTACCCATTTGTGAAAAGTAGTTGCCCCATTAGTTATTCAGTCAACCATTTAACCAAATTGAGTTGAAAATTGGGATCTTGTAAACTCGACACACGCAGGTTTGATTACTGCAAGACCTGTTGAATCCGAACATCACTTAAATAGAATCTCTTCAGGGATGTGAAGTAAGCTAAAAGGTCTCAACAGTCTGCACACTATACCACATCAAAAGAAATTCGTGAAGAGAAGAGAAAGTTATTGAAATCTGTCAGTCTGGAAAAGGTTACAAAGCCATTTCTCAGGCTTGGCAACTCCTGTGAACTACAGTGACAACTACAGTTATCTCCAAATTGAGACAATTTGGAACACTGGTTCTTCCCTGTGGCGGAAACTCCGAAAAGACGAGTCACGAAGGAACCCAGAGTCACCCAAAGAGACCAAGCTGGTAACCATGGGAGAGCTGCAAGGCGAAAACGACTGCTAAGCAAGCAGAACATAGAAAAAAGGGTTGTCATACACAAAAAACACCTTGATGACCTCCAAGCACTTTGGAATAATGTCCTGTCCTGAGTTGAAAGTGGAACTTTTTGGAAGACTGGGGTCAAATTACATCTAGTGTAAAGCTAACACAGCATTCCACAATAAGACCACCATACCAACAGTGAAACATGGTGGTGGTAGTGTGATAGTGTGGGGACACTTTGCTGCTTCAGGGACTGGGTGTCTTGCCATAATAGACGTAACTATGAATTAGTTTATGATGTGAGGCTCAAGCAGAGTCAGGTTAAGCAGCAAGACAGTGATCCCAAGCAGAAAAGCAAGTCTACCTCTGAATGGCTCATAAGAAAAAAAAATTAAGGTTCTGGAATGGCCTAGTCAAAAGTCCTGATCTGAGCTCTGTTGTCGTGGGATATTGAAAGGACACTTCATGCTGGAAAGCCCTCCAATTTTACTGAATTAGAGCAATTTTGCAGAGGAATGGACCTAAACTCCGCAGTGATGTGAGAGACTGATGTCGGGACCAAGAGCTATTTTCTTCCTTGCCCAAAGCCCCAACATATGATGGTTTTTAAAATCTAAACTATTCTGTGCTGTGGTTTTGTTCTAATTATTGTCTTAATCACTTACAAAAATAAACAAAAATAAAATAAACAAAAATAAAAAGGGTATTCAATCAAAAATAAAAGATAGTAGAATAAAAGACTTCAGCCGCTGAGTTGTTGTGGAAGGGAGAAAAAGGCTTCTTCTTTATTTCAGCATCAGGTGGCACAGGGTCTCAAGAGACCCCAACTGCGCAAATACAGTGTTCCAAACAACAGTTTATATGCCATTTATCTGGGATAATGTGATATCCCCCCACCTCACTTCTCAAATTTTGATATTAGCTCATTCTCTAATAGGTGCATCTCTTTGTCCATCAATTTGGCCATCGCATGACGAGCTCACTCCTCAAAACTGGCTTCAACAGGTTTTTACCAGCCTGCTCTACCTTTCAAGGTCAACTTGTCCCTCTCTTCACTGGGTCAGTAGGTACACACAGGCCTCTCTGTGAACCCAGCTGCTTTCCAGTGTCTAGAATCTCCTATGCAGACAGACTAAGGCCGACCCTTTGTGAGAGAATTCATATTCTCTGTTAGGCAATACTTCCTATTTGGTTATTGATTACAACATCTAATCTATTTGATTACTGATTAAGGGAATATTTATTCAAAATCTCAGTCACCCAATATCATAATGCTGGGCGAGTTGCAATAAATCAGCGTTACGACACAGCTCAAACTGTTCTACGGACGGCGCACTAATAAACGCACTTAATGGAAACATCACAGCCCAAGACCCATCCCCACACACACAAGAAACAGCCAAGCCAACGACTACCCAGCACAACCAAAAGAGGACGAGCCCCCAATGTATATTACGACCTGTCTAGGGGTTTGTGGTGATCAAAACATGAAAAAAGACAAAAGAGAGCCAGATGACGTTTGAACAGATCAAGTCGTGTTATTTTCCTTTTGTGCTGCTCTTCTGTATACACGACACAGGACAGCATCAGAGTGGGCAACAACAAACATAGCCAGCCTAGCTAGAGATTTTAGAGAACTAACTTACCTATGTAAAATTAAAGAAACAAAAATACAGCCAGTCTTCCCCAACTCCCTGACTATACCAAAAACAGGAGAAAACAAAGTCAAAAGAAATGGCAATGGTAAGTGGTTGGGGCGAGGGGTGAAATGGGATTGGGCCTATGACACATGTCTATAATAAACTTTACCTCTTTTTTAAGCAGATAGCTGCCACAGCAATTCCTAGGATGATGCACACCACAGCCACTACAGCAGCTACCATCGATCCAGAGTTTCCTGGAAATGATGGAAAAAAGACTTAAAGCAAGAATCCATGAATTAAATTTCTACAGTTTTCCACATTCCTCACGTAATTATGGCAACACATGTTTGGTGTCTTAAGTTTACTTCTTTAGTTTTGCACTGGAACTTAGAGGTTAATGTAGCTCGTGGAAACTTATGGTCACCGAGCAGCACTGTGCTAACTGCATGTTTAAGTCATCACACACTTGCCACAAATTGTCAAATTCTTAAGTTCTCTTAGACTTGCTTATGTGGTTTCTGACACTATGGCAAACTGTGGTCTATAAAAAATGACACAAGTACATTAGCAAAGCTAATAACAGTAGTAGCCATTCTGAAGCGTGAATTTTGTCTGTTTTTTTGTGCATTTTAATAAATTACAGTACCTGAAACCACATAAGCCGATTACTCAGCAACAAGACATGGCATGAGGCAAGTGTATGATGATGTAGGCCTCAAGTCCTCCTCTCAAAGGAAGAAAACAGTTAAATTCCTGATAGAATTTTGAAAACTTAAAAAAAAAAATGGAGTGATGTTTGAGTGATGGACAACCTTGTCTTAAAACTGAACGATAATCAGTTTAAAGCATTACATGATTTACTCATTTAACTATTTAAGTCATTTTTTGAGCTGGAAATGTAACTGTGTGCTGAACCCTTGTGTGGTGTTGATGTTGTTGTTACTCAGTGGTCTGGTGGACCCACCATATTATTGGTTTTTAAATCAATAGTCATAACAATTTATGTAAAAATACCAGATGTTTATTATATCACACATGGCCAGCGTAGAGTTCTCCTTTAGCAGCTGTAGCCAGTCAGCAGCCTGTCCATGTTGTCCACCCTCACACACATATATACAAACACATACACTCACAGCAGGCCATGTAGGAGGAGAACAGAGTGAAGGACACAGCACCTCCACACTTTTATTCCTCGCAGGTTCAGCCCAGCACCACATGAACAGAGTGGAGTCACTGAAAATGTGTTAATTTATATGTTCTTCACAGAAAATGAGCAAAGGTGAGGAATCTGAGGTTGAAATAATAATGAATCGCATCATTTTTTCTTTTGGTAAACATAGAAAATGAGTCCCACAGACCCCAACACCACACAAGGGTTAAATAACAGAGAGAGAAACAGAAGCATTCTTACTGTTATGCTTCTTGTACAACAAGTGAAAACACAGTTTGACTGAAGGTCTGTCTAGTGTTCTTTCACTCACACACCATTTAGAAAGGCACTACCTTCTGACAGTGGATGCAGGATTGGCATCTGGTAAGTGTCTGTCCCCACAACGTTAGACGCCTTACAGGACACGTTGCTGGCCGGCGGTCCTGTCAGCTCTGACACTGCTATTCTTCCAGCATATGTAGTCGTTGTGTTAAAGTGTGGGTGGACAGCGCTGCTCCCATCAACCATCCAGAAGATGTTAGCTTGGGGCTCTGCTTCTGCTCGACACACGCACTGGACACCTCCAGCTGACACAAAGCATGTTGAGTTCATCAGGATGGAGGGGGGGACTGAGAGACAGGGAAACACAGGACAAAGGACATGACTGCTGAGTCTTAAAGCTGTACTGCTCAACACGTTAACCAGGGCTAAAGGTGCATGAAGCAGAAACACATTGGTGTTCTTACTGTCACAGACTTGATCTTCATTCCTCTAATGCATTATCGCTCTAACACACTTGATTCAACTCATCAAAAGTTTAGTAGGTGCTTTTTGAGTAGGGCATTCACCAAATTGAGCTGGACCCCAATCCTCCCAGACTGGAGATGAAGCTTTAAAGCACTAGTGTATTCTGGTCTGAAGCAGTGGAGAGGTTTTGCCAGCAGAGGGGGCAGTGCCTTTATTAATCACTCTAACACAGTGGCCCAGTCTTATAGATCTCTGTAGTCGTTTCGTCATTCTGTAGATGGTGTCATGCCCATATTAGGAACTCCAGACTAAGCTGGATTTCTCTATGACAGAAATGAATTGTGGTTTGGAAAATCGCTCTTATCATGCCCTATGGAAAAATAAAATGTTCCAAAGCCGATGCATTTTGACAGACAAGCAGGGCTTAATGTGTACTAGATCCTGCTGGAAATAGATCTAGTGCTTCTCATATCTGGAACAAAAGCCTCCTGGAACTTGTTTACGTGGATCCAGCCCTATTTTTAAATGAAATAAAATAGAACAGAAAGAAGTGATATTAATAGAACATTTTACTAAATTATACTTATTTGCGTGTATCCTTTCCAAAAACCCACCAGCTCATTTTGTAGATGATAACTGCAGTCTTAGCGTAATCAAGTGATCAGTAGCATGTTTTACATTGCTCACGCATCATGAGTGCTAGCCAATGGCGAGTTTTAGAAATGATGAAAAACAAGAGAATTGACAGAGGACGGTGATCCCCAGACCACTGGCAAAGCCAGCACTAGCGGCAACGTTGATGTTGCTAGCTTGGCACCAGTGCCAACAACAGCTAGTGATTTGGGCCTTTAGGGAGTACAGGGACTCAAACGCACTGGAAACTCCTGATGGACTGAAACAGTTGTGGGTTCCTGTGAACAGCATTCCAATCTCAAGTGCAGTGCAGAGTGCGAGCGGTGGTTTCCTTCAATTGACCATGATCTGCTAGTCACAAAATGGGTCCATGCACTTTTTTAGATTATCGTCGCTTCTGTTTCTGAAACTTGTTGGCCCAACGCTCACACAATTCCACCCTGTGCCAAATGTGGGCATATGGGCATTAATGTTGTTATATTTGTGTTATGTGGTTTAAATGACATAATGTAGTTTTGTGTAGCTTTCAGGGGAAGTCGTGGTCTGGAGGTTAGGGCAGCCCTGTGACCAGAAGGTTGCCGGTTTGATCCCCTGAGCTGACAGGACATGACTGAAGTGCCCTTGAGCAAGGCACCTAACCCCCAACTGCTCCCTGGGCCCCGTGGATAGGGCTGCCCACCGCTCTGGGTAAGTGTGCTCACTGCCCCCCCAGTGTGTGTGTTCACTAGTGTGTATGTGGTGTTTCACTGCATGGATGGGTAAAATGCGGAGGTGAAATTTCCCCGTTGTGGGACTAATAAGGGTCACTTAATCTAATCTAGTTTAACACTCTGTAAATGTTCTGTTGACACCTCCAGTCATCCCACAGCATCAATGAGATGTTATGGTTGCATCATTGTACTGTGGTCATCATAGTAACAGTAGGTGTATTTTATGGCATTGAATGCTACCGTATTAGGTGGAGCACTTAGAGCACTGTTGCATCTATATCCTCCCTGCCTACTCGCTGCTCCCAATAACTGTCCAGGAAACGTTAGTTTTGGGCGCTGCTTCCACTCAACACACACACCGGACACCTCCAGCTGACCCAGAGCACATTGAGTTCACCAGGATGAACTGAGAGACAGGATAACCAGGCATGACTAGTTTTAATGCTGTACTGCTCAACATGTTAACCAGGGCTAAAGATTCATGAAGCATAAAAACACACTGGTGTTCTTACTATCACAAACTTCAGTTCTCTAAAGCAGGGGTCTTTAACTCTGGCTCTCGCTCAAACACACCTGATTCAACTCATCTGTTAGTGGACTAGTAGGTGCTTTTTGACACCGGCCCTCCAGAACCAGAGATGAAGACCCCTGATCTAAAGCGCTGGTGTAATGCCATACCGCCTATTCATTACCATGAAGTGAACAAGTCTCATAGATCTCGTCATCATTCTGTAGTCGCCTTCATGCCTATATTAGGAACACTGAATAGACATAATAAGACTGATAACTTCACCACAGTATCCCACGCAAACCAGCAAGCTTTGTCAGTGTGGTTGTTTGAAGGCTTCTGCAGTTTTAGGCTGTGGTCACAGTAGCTGGTGTTGGTATATAATAGTGTTGAAGTTAATAGTAGACTTACTTTCATGCAGTGTGATTTCAGTGCGAATGAGCATTAGCTTGCTTGGAATTTGTTTGTAGTTGTAATTTGACTGCAGCACAACCTCGTAATTCAGGGAATCCTGTAAAAGGACAAAATGTTTTGGCTTTTTTTTCGGACATTTTAAATGACCACAGGCCATGACCACGATGATGTTCAAAAATGCCATTCATTGATATCATAGAGAAAACCAGTTTAGACCTGGAGTTTCTGCTATGGGCATGATGAATACAGAGAGACGCACATTTCATAGATCTACTGGACTCTGCTGCCTTACTCTGTTCACACAGCCTCACTGATGATAAGCACCACTTCATAGCACAGAATAAGGTTATGTTCAAATTAGGTTGGGTTTCTTCTTTTTGCTCATGTTACCAGGTAAGGAGACGCTCCAGTGCCACTAATGGACCAACCCCCATGCTAAGGGCTATACTGTGACAGTTAGCAAGACTAGCCTGGCTAACACTTACAGCACAAAATAGCCTACAAACCATTTGCATTACATTCATAGTATAATTTTACTTTAAATATGATCCTCAATGTTTTTCCACTTAGAATCACTCTAATTAAGTATTTTTACTTATTTTTCTTTCATTTTTTAAATTATTTTAATATTCACAAACTACATTATCTCTATAAATAAAATATGTAGTAAATGTGAAATATATATAAAATAAAAATAAGATAATCCTTTATTAGTCCCACAGTGGGGAAATTCACAATGCTGCAGCAGCAAAAGGACAATAAGGCACTGAAGGAAAGAAGTAATAATGTAATTAACCTTATTAATTAACAATGTTACAGTTTGTTAGTTGCTACTGAATAGGCAATATATATAATACTAAAGATAATAAATATAAACTCTGTCCTTCACAAACTCTCTTCACAAAAACGAACCATATAAATATTATAATTTAAAAAGCAAAGAAATATTTACACAAGAAGTAAAGCCATTAAAATATCACTGGAAATACCAGTATACACAGAAACATTTATAACGGTGAACCTGTGAGCATAAATCCCTGTTTTTTGGGTTTTTTTCTACAATAACAAAAACTTGGTTAATCAAGTTATCAGTGCCCCTCATTGCCAACATTATGTTTGATTATTTTCAAAATGACCACAGTATTTGGAGACCTCTCTGGTGGAAATGTGTAATTGCAGTCAACGTGAGAACCCCTCACAATGGACATTCAGCAGTATTTGCTTTGATTGACCTCTTCCAACAGAGCTACGGGCAGTGCAGGACACTGATGTGTCTCGTTTGACAGCTTTAAGGGGAAACGATTTTGGTGCTGTGTGGGTCATCGTGGAACCCTTTTGGTTAACAAGCCACTTGTACTCATTTGGTTCAGGGTTGCTCTTACTAGGACACATGAGTGAGATTGCACCACCCTCAACCACACTTCTATCTGCTCCATCTATTTTAACATCTTCAGGGGCGTCTGTGGAGATGCAGTGAATATAGATTATATGTTTTATCGCTGCATTTCTTATGACCTACAAACTATTTCACTGTAAACAGTCCAGAGTTAGCTGAGTTCAGTAGCACAGGTAGTGGCAAATAAACTATATAGCCAAAAGTATGTGGACACCCCTCCAAATGATGAATTCAGGTGTTTTAGCCACACCCATTGCTAACGTGGATAAAATCAAGCACATAACCTTGTAATCTCCATAGACAAACACTGGCAGTAGAATGAGTCATACTAAAGAGCTCAGTGATTTAAACATGGCACTGTCATGGGATGCCACCTTTGCCACATGGGTTTCAATGGCTGAGCAGCTGCACACAAGCCTAAGATCAAAATGTGTAATGTCAAGTGTTAGGTGGAATGGTGTAAAGCATGCCTCCACTGGACTCTGGAGCAGTGGAAATGTATTCTCTGGAGTGATGAGTCCCGCTTCACTGTCTGACCATCTGAAGGATGAATCTGGGTTTGGCAGATGCCAGGAGAACGTTACCTACTGGAATGCATAGTGCTAAGAGTGAAGTTTGGTGGAGGAGGGTTAATAGACTGGGGCTGATTTTCAGGCTCTTTAGTTCCAGTGAAGGGTGATGTCAATGCTACAGCATGCACAAAGTGAGCTCCATAAAGACATGGTTTGGAGGAACTCCAGTGGTCTGCACAGAGCCCTGACCTCAACCCCACTGAACATCTTTGAAATGAACTGTAATGTAGATGGCCTACCAATCCAACATCAGTGCTTGAGCTCACAAATGCTCTTTTGACTGAATGGGCACAAATTCTCACAGACACACTCCAAAATCTTCTGGAAAGCTTCCCAGAAGAGTGGAGGCTGTTATAGTTGCAAAAGGGGGCAACTCCATAGTAATGCCCATGGTTTTGGAAAAGGATGTCTAACAAGCTCATGTAGGTACAATAGTCAGGTGTCCACAGACTTCTGGCCATATAGCATAAGTGGAAAACAAAATCTTTCTGAATAGACAGAGAACAGCAGTGTAGAGGGAAGGGAAGCTGTTCCTTTATATAATTTATTCAATTTCATACTATGGCAATGAAACACATTGGCTGGCAAGGCAGACAAGGAGGCGGAGTACAAGCATGAGTGTATTACATAGATAATCCAAATGACAGGTAGGCAGATAAATAGTACTGGGATCCATGGAGAACACACCAAAACACGGCAACAAAGGGAACTACCAAGAACACGAACTGACTAGGAAAACTATGAAACACAAAGTCTAGACTTGCACAAAGAAAACTCAAGCAGGGAAACAAGAACTTTAAGATCATAAACCTAAACCAGGAACATACAACAATGCTGGCTGGGGAACAAAAGAAACACAGGGATATATATACTAACACAGAAGACAAGGAACACCTGAGACTAATGAGTGGGTGGGGTTAGGAAACCAGGATCAGGTAAAGGCTGAAGTCAGGGCAGGGCAGGGGAGGAGCTAACACAACATCAAAAGCACATGGCACTAGAAAACAAAGGCACATGGTAGATGTAAACAAATGACACAGGGAAACTAGAAAACAAATTAGTGTTATCATTTGTTAGTAGCTGTGCTTTATGAGGAGCTTTCATAGTGGAGGCTTCTGGTGGATAGGTAAAGAAAAAAAGGACAGTCTGCTTCACTATTGGACAATTTCACTTTAAATTAGCTGGGCAGGCCAACATGAGGAGCTGTTTTCCTGGACATCAGTTGAGTCTAAACTGATGTCTAAACTGACAGTGGCCCTAAAATACGATTTCCTGTTGTTTTGGAGCTCCATCAGTTGAGCTCATTGGCAGGTGGAGAGAAGTAAATTGTTTTGGGAGTAGAGGATTCTCACCCCTCGCCTTTCACTCGTCATTGCTCCCTAGCAGCTCAACACACACAACATTTCACAAGCAGAGAGCTTCATGGAGTTATTATCTAAAAATATACAAGTCCACTGGTGGAATGGTCAGTAGCAGAGCTGCAGAAAGAGGCTATGCCTAGTCTTCAACCAAACTGCAGGGCTAATGGTGAATCACCATTGGACTTTTTTTAGTCTAGGCTTAGGCTTAATCTGGATATATATAACTAGCCCTAGAAGATACGCACACAGAGTTAGCTCACTAATAACAAATTTTAAATGAGTAAAGAAGGACCTACAAGATACTGATAAACATGCTTAGTTGTATATCATTTTTCCTATTTTTACATTCACTTTATATGTATTTTGATTATTACAAAAAACATTGAGAAATGATTTTGTCTGATTCTGGTGTACATTGCATTGAATTATGATCTACACAGAAAGAATGAAACATCGCTCTGAGGTTCACCACTTTTAACAATACAAAGTGAAGAAAACATGACAGCTTGTAAATTTTACTTACATAAGATGTTGAGCATAACAGTTGTACTATATATAGATTTGCCGTTGAATGTGCTGTTGCAGCTGAGTGTTCTGTTGTGGTCTAGACGGTTTGCTCTGAACTGAGCACGTGCCACCAAAGTCCACAGTCCTCCTGAGACCACAGTGCTGGTAACGTTGTTAGAAATGTAAGACAAACCCATCCATTCTAACGGTGGTGGGGACGATGGACAGGAATACTGGACTGTGCAGTTGGCAGAGAATAACTTTCCATCCGTTTGTGTGTTCTCAACGGAAATGCTAACCTCAGGGTTCACTGGAATCAAAGCACAAATATTAATATTAATTGGTCAGAAGACTTTCGTAGTCCAAAATCATAATCACGTGTGTAATTATTAATTTAAAAGTCATTTAAAATCATAGTGAATGGGAAATCATAATGATGCATTTGACATATTTGGGAGTGAAATATGGTATTGGGGAGGGTCTCTGAGCTGGCTGAGGGTTTTTTCTTGGTAACAGGTGGGGGTGGTGGAGATAAAGATAATAACATATTTTATTATATTATATTCTAATATTATTTTCCCATCTGCTGGTACACAGTTACACAGTGATGTAATTAAAACTCAGATGGTTTAGAGGTGAAAAGTTAAAAAGAGGCAAAAAGAGGCAAAAGTCATTACACTTCTACAAAAAATGCAGGAAAACAAGAATGCTATCTTTTAAAAGGTATGGTATAACGAAGTGTGTATTATAAGAAGAGGCACATGAACTAAACCATTATAAATAAAAAACTAACAAGTTACATTTTGATAGTTTCAATACTCATTTTCCTGGCTGCAGGTTTTGGATGTTTGTATTGTTTGTATACTCACAGACATTTATTAGGATGTATTTATATTGGTTGCTAGATGTCTCTGGATAGATCCATGGATACAAGCTTATCCCATTATCTTCCTGGCGGACATTGTTGATCTTCAAGCTGCAGTCTCCCTGACTGGGACTTCCAGGCACTGATGTTCTTCCTCTAAACTCAGCTATTATACCTGCAGTGTTTCTAGAATACACTACAGGGTACCCTACACCTTTATACTTGAACCAATTCACGTGACTGTGTGAGCTGGTGTGGCACGATATCATCACACAGCTGCCCTTAACAGCTTTAACTGATTCTGGCACCTGAACCTCCCAGCCATGACTCAGGCAGCTCAGCACTGAAACTGTGGAGATGAAGAGAAAAGATGACAGAGAGTGTTTAACTTTGTGGGGTCACTACTGATCCAAAAAATAACTGCAGCATTTCCATCAATCCGAGAACATTTGTGGTAACTTGTGGTAACTTACTAAAATAACATTTCAGCTAGCAGAACTATATCTTCCATATATTCTCATCAAGTCCAAGTCTAAGTTGGGTGTGTGAAAAAAAATAATAAATGAAAATAAATTGTTCACAAAAAGGAGAAACAATTTTGGAGGTTTTCTTTAAACTGGCATGTAAATTCGTAAGAAGTGGAAAAGGTGACAGGTTCAGAAAACAATCCCTCTTAAGGGGGACCTGGAGGTTTGGTCCCCCGAGATAAATGTTAGTGATTTCAACAAACAAATGAAGGTGCACTCTGAGAATAAAACACATGGAAACAAGTATCTGTTGTAGAATGATTCCAGATTGTAGATTGAGTTCAACAACTGTGCCAATGCAGTCATTTCCAAAATTGTACTGCTTCCTAGTTTTTTTGACTTATTTGTTAAAAAAAGCTACAGCACGTACCAAAGTTGAAAGGTCAATGTGTACTAAATTTAGCAGTCACATTCTTGTGAGATCCCTCTTCAATAATTATTATAAATAGAGGCAATTCTAAAAACTCTGTCCATCATAATCTGATAAACTCCCTATACTGGCTCCATGAGGTGTTTTGTGCTCTGATCCAGTAGGGGGAGCTCTCACATAATAATGATCGCCCTCTTGACTAAAATCTAGCCATTTTGTAAAGAACTCTGACTGTTATGCTATGTTACGGTGGGAGGACAAAAACAAAAATGGAAATCCATTAAATGTAAGTTAATATAAATTGACCAAAACTGTCACTTTTTAACGCTGTGTCCACCATCCCCATAACACATGCCAGTCAACCCCATAGTGGGGCTGGTTGGCACAAGTGTCCACATGAATTCACTAATTCCAGGACATATTTTCTGAAATTGAAAGTGTGTAATTTTAACTACGACGTTCACCTTTTATTTGCTGTCTGGGTTTTCTAAAGTACAGTATGCCTGAGATATACAGCAGAGAGTGAAAACTGTGCCAACCAACTCCACTTTCCACTCATACAGTACACAGTGAAAATGAAATTATTAAGAAGACTGAGTGCTTTTAAAAATATTAACAAATAAAAGAGATTTTATGACTGGATAAGATACTGAAACTTCTGCTTTGTATCCTGAACAATATGCAATGAATCACTTTCATAACGTAGGCGAGTAAAGTCATGATTGAAAGCAAACTTTACCAGTTAGGAAGAGTTCACATCTCTCCATTGCTGGGCGAGGCCTAGAAAGGGAGTGAAGACAAAGGGAAGTGAATCATGCTTTAGACTATGTAATGGCTTTGCTTTAAGGTTTTATGCCTGTAGTTCAGAGTGTGAACAAAAATATAAAAACTGATATCAAATATCATAGCATAAACAATTGGTGTAGGCTATAATTAGAATTCTCTGACTGATGCAAGTTCAGTTTTTTTTGACAGATTAAACATTGGAACAAGACTTTTACTTCATTTAATGGTTTCTACAGCTGTGCATGTAAGTGGGTTAAACACGAAAGGCCAACATACAGACGCGATTTATTCAGACGACAATATATTCATTCCAAAATATGTAGAATTGACGGTATCTTGCCTACCAAACGCCTTTTTTGAATGACGAAAACGCGACATTTAATCCGCCCCTGTCATATTTTTTGCTTGCCAGCTATTTTTGCGAACTTTCTCCGGCGACAAAAACTCACTGACCTCCTCTGGAAGGACGACAACCAAGGCGATGGAGCAGCTGTGTTCTATCAAATATAGCTTTTTCACAAACGTCAGAAACACCAGAATCTCCAGAAATCAGCTCAAACTGAGGCTGAATCCCAAACGGCTCCTATCTGGACATACAGTGCACTATTTGTGTGTAGAAGCAGTTCTATTAGCTGTGTAGTGCGCTATGTAGGGAGTAGGGAGTGAGACGCCATTTGAGATTTAGCCACCAGGAGAAGCGCAGCAAAACGAAACTCACACAGTAGCCGTGCTGAATTAGGAGGTTTGCAAACAAACCGGGTTTTCAACAAACAAACAAGCAAACACATAAACAAACAAGCAAACAGAATCAGAGCCGGTTTATCACTGCACGTTTTCTGACTGCATTCCAACGCCACGTACGCACTGATTTTCCCACCTGTATTCCGTCAACACGAACAGAGGACTGGTTGTGAATACGAACTACTCAAGTATTAAATAAACACATAACTCCTTCAGTAATATTATAGTATATATGATACTGAATAACTACTAAAAATAACTCAAAAGAAGCCACGAAAAATCATTTAAACTAAACAGTATTTAATCCCTACGGAGGGGGTTAATTTGTTTAACAGTGATGATATTTGTAGTACTTTCACTTTTGCCCAGACTTCCACTCAAGTGGAGCTACTTTACTCGTTTCTGCCAACAGGAATAAGACAGGCGTCTTCAAAATGCCTCATCCAGAAAGACGAGCAAGAAGACGTGATAGATCGTTCCTGAAAACTAAACTAAGGAGAAGTAAGTCTTTGTGGAGTTACTCCACCCGTTTTAGTACTCGATAACAAACGGGTCATTCTACAGAAATGTCCACTTTTCTCTCTCTCCATAGGAGTCACTGGTGTTACCTATCACCTATGATGGTGTTACACAAAAGAAAGGTAACACCACCGACAGTAACAATGGTGACATTTTTAAGAAAACATGCGTTTTACAAAATGGCTGCTACAGAGCATCAAACCACAAGTTGTCTATCATGGAATATCCACTAAAATATGTAATTTAATCCATTTGTATTCTATTTTTCACAATTGTCTAAGAATAAAGTGGGTCACACCAGTGACGTCAACTAAAAGCTTCATATGAAGTCAGGAGCTAAATGAGAAAATTTCTGAGAACTGAAAAGACACAGTGGACTCACCATGTGCTTTTTTTCATAGATCCTCAGAAAATAGGTAAAAGGAAGTCAAGTGATGTCATCAGCGTGATTTTTATTTCAAAAGAGATTTTGAAATAAACACGACTTCTGGGGACCACAACTTTCATTATATATTTTATAATATTTATTTAGCAGTTGTTTCTTTATGTAATTTAATTTATATATTTCATAGTCATGTATAGATAATTGTAGTTAAAATTGCAGAAAAACATGTTTTTTTTTCTTTAAAATATGTCACCCACCCTTTATACATGACTGTGGGGACGAGCTCTTCTGTGGTGCTTGGAATTCTAGATAATTTAATTAAAAACCAATACTGCTAAATTGATGGCTGAAGAAGTTGTAATTGTTAAAATAACTTATTTTTTTATTTTAAAATATAAATAAATTGTAACCCTAACATGTTTCTCAAATGTAATATCTGTAAACGCTAGGGACACAAAAAGGACATTTCTGTAGAATGACCCATATCCACACAATCCACTACAATATTATGCCTTCTCAAACTTGACAAAATATGCCAGACAAAGCTGTTTCTAAGCAATAGCAGTAAAAATGTTCACTTAATATTTCTTAAAGGGGAATGGACATTAAGGACTCTCTGAGGTAAATCAGCTAGCTAGCGCTAAGTGAGCAGCTAGAGTGCTAACATTCAATTAAATTAAATCCACTAATTAGCTAGTATTGAAATTCTGCTTCTTCTATATAAAATTATGTTATTGGAAAAATCACATTTATTATATGTGAGCAAGTCATTTGGTTTTATGGTTAATTTGGCAGCTAACATAGCTACTTACTTCTCAGCCATTGGGGTGCACACAGCAGGAAACGCAAAACATCATCTATCTTTTCTTCGTCATAGCTCACTTAGTCAAATTTGTCCCTCCAAGCTGAAATAAATATCAGCTTTAGTCCTTGTTTTGACTTGTTTCTGAGATTTACCTGGAACTTGTGGACGTTTAAAGAGTAACTACACCTTTTTTTCATTAACAGCTGAAATGCACTGCTCTGTAATAATAAAATACAGCAGACTTGCTAAAAATGTGAACACGTTTCCAAACTGTAAAATATATATGCTATAGGCGCGGATTACGTGTGTTCGTACTGAAGTACCATGACACGTCACAGTATTTAAATCAGTCAACCAATGTCATGTCCCCCTGATGACGCCCTACTCGTGCTGCACTCATAAATATGAAGGCACAGGACCTTGGGGCAAGGAGATAACCATGCTCACGCGCTGAGCTAAATACCCCCAGCACCACCTCACAAGGCTGCGATATGCCAGCTGTCTGTACCAACTGTAAATAACCCACTTAATCTAAGATTAGTTTGTTATAAAGATGTTGGACCGATTAAGTGAGGATTCTTGCGAGTCTGCCTGTGTTGCATCTGATTCATGTTTCCCTTCACAACTCAAACTTTCGGGCGCGACTCACTGAACAGAAAGCAACACTGGAACTACAGAAAGCGAAACAGTTCAGGAAAGGTTAACGTTAAATGGCCATTGTTACTGACTGTGTCAGCCTTTCATCTGTACAGCCTTTCTTGAACATTTTTCCAGCTGTCTGAAGGTCGATAAAATCGTGTTACAGTAATGTGCATTAAAGGGCCCATATCATACGTTTTTCTTGTATTTTATTTTCCCCATGGTGCAAGTATAGGATTTATGTAGGTTAATGTGCCAAAAACAGCCATCACTTATTTTAAATGACCTATCTTAGTCTCTTATAATTGGACTGGCTGTTTTTTTTACTGTGCCTTAAAGACTGACCAGCCACTTCATTAAAATCACCTCAGGGTCCATAAAGGAGCATTTTGTAGTTCTACAATTACAGACTGTAGTCCTGTAATCTGTTTCTCCGCATACTTTATTAGCCCCCTTTCACCCTGTTATTCAATGGCCAGGACCCCCACAGGACCAGAGCAGGTATTTTTTGGGTGGTGGGTCATTCTCAGCACTGCAGTGACACTGTCATGATGGTGGCCATGGTGTCATGATACGAGTGGATCACACACAGCAGTGCTGCTGGAGTTTTAAACACTGTGTCCACTCACTGTCCACTCTACTAGACACTCCTACCTTGTTAGTTCACCTTGTAGATGTAAAGTCAGAGACGATACCTCATCTGCTGCTGCACAGTTTGTGTTGGTCATCCTCTAGTCCTTCATTATTGGTCACAGGACGCTGCCCACAGGACGCTCTTGGCTGGATATTTTTGGTTGGTGGACTATTCTCAGTCCAGCAGTGACACTGAGGTGTTTAAAAGCTCCAACAGCACTGCTGTGTCTGATTCACTCACCGCATAAAGGTAAACTGTAAATTATGATATGCTAATGAAATCAGTAGAAGTATTAAAGAGCCCATATCCTACCAAAAATAGCTCGAAATAATTTTAAATGACAATTCTAACCACTATCACAAAATAGCTGTTTTTGATACTGTGCCCCTCAGTCTGATATATGTAAATGTCCCTTAAACTGACTGGCTGCTTTGTACTAAACCTTATTCAAAAACCTAATAACAATGGTTAGAATGAATATGTATCAATTGGTTGGTTTTCATGACATCACAAAAACAGTGAATTCAAAACAGGCCATTTTTGCAGCTTAGTTTCTGTATATGGATTGGAGAGTGAGTGGTACGTTTTGAAACTTAATCATGTTCACATAGTACATTAAACTCACAAAAGTGAGTTTTGTAATACAACCCCATTTCCAAAAAAGTTGGGATGTTGTGCACAATGTAAATAAAAACAAACTGCAATGATGTGCAAATCATTTAAACCCTATCTTTCATTGATAGTACATCTTTCAATTCATAGTACAAAGACATCATATCAAACATTAAAACTGAGAAATTGTATTGTTTTTTGAAAAATATGTGCCCATTTTGAATTTGATGCCAACAACACGTTCCAAAAAAGTTGGGACGGGTGCAACAAAAGGCTGCTAAATTTGTGATATGCCAAAAAAGCACCTGGTGGTTGATTGGCAACAGGTCAGTAACATGATTGTGTATAAAAAAGCATCCCAGAGAGGCCGAGTCTTTCAGAAGTAAAGATGGGGAGAGGTTCACCACTCTGTGAAAGACTGCACCATCAAATAGTGCATCAATTCAAGAATAACATTTCTCAACATAAAATAGCAAATAACTTTTGCTTTTCATCATCTACAGTACATAATAACATTAAAAGAATCTGGAGAAATCTCTATATGCAAGAGAAAAGGCCAAAAAACAGTATTTGCTCTCAGGCGGCACTGCATTAAAAACAGACATGATTCTGCAGTGGAAATCACTGCATGGGCTCAGAAACACTTCTGAAAACCACTGTCTGTGAAAACTGCTCGTCACTGCATCCACAAATGCAAGTACAAACGCAAAGAAGAATCTGTACATAAACAGGATCCAACAATGCTGCCACCTTCTCTGGGCCCGAGCTCATTTAAAATGGACTGAGGGGAAGTGGAAAAGTGTTCTGTGGCCCAATGAATCAAAATTTGAAATTCTTTTTGGAAATCATGGACACTGTGTCCTCCGGGCTAAAGACCACTCAGCTTGTTATCAGTGCACAGTTCAAAAGCCAGAATTCATGATGGTTTAGGGGTGCAGTAGTGCACATGGCATGGGTGACATGCACATCTGTGAAGGCACCATTAATGCTGAACGATATATACATGTTTTGGCAACATATGCTGCTTTCAGAGAAGGCCTTGATTATTTCAGCAAAACAATGACAAACCACAATCTGCATGTATTACAACACCATTGCTCTGTATTAAAAGAGTCCGGGTGTTAAACTGGCCTGTCTGCAGTCCAAACCTGTCACCCACTGAAAACATTTGGCTCATTATGAAATGAAAAATATGACAAAGAACTGTTGAGCAGCTGAAATCCTATTTCAAAAAAGAACGACAAAACATTTCACTTTTAAAACGACAGCAATTTGTCTCCTCAGTTCCCAAATGCTTACAGTGTGTTGTTAAAAGAAGAGGTGATGAAACAAAGTGGTAAACATGCCCCTGTCCCAACTTCGTTTTTGGAACATTTTGTTGGTATCAAATTCAAAATGGGCATATATTTTTCAAAAAACTAATTTGTCAGTTTCAACATTTGATATGTTGTCTTTGTACTATTTTCCTTTAAAAATACATTTGATATGCAATTTACATGGTTTGTATATGATAGCATTTTATTTTTATTTACATTCTGCACAGCGTCCCAACTTTTTTGGAAATGCAGTTGTATTAAGACTTATTTTAGTTGGAATGTTCTAGCATTAAGTATTTGGAAATGTTTTTATGTGCATGTCAAAGACGCAGTTGATGTTTTTCAGTACATGGAGTCAGTGGCCAGTGCGTATATGGGGAATGGGGACCAAGCACTGGAAACAGAGCAGCTGGTGACTATGATGAATGAGTTACAAATGAGCTACATTACCACATCAGTATACATAAGCTGTCATTCATGTGCCCACAACAGGAATAAGGAGTCAGGTGCAGGTTTATTTGTGCAATCTCAAAGTCCAATACAGGAAAGGTCAAAACCAGTTTATCTAAAATCAGTACTGACAGTACAAAAACATAGACCAGTATTCAGGGACCATAAACCAAAGCAGAGACAGGGTAGCCTGTGTAATAATGCTCAGAGTTGCAAGGCATGGCCAGTACAAGACTGCAGAGAAAACTGAGCAAAACAGAGATCTTATATACTCAAAACGGCAGCTGATTAGAGACAGGTGAGAACACGTCTAAAATTCTAGTGAGTGCGACCTCTGTAGGCGAAGAGGGGAACTAGGCGCAGCAGATCTGATATGAGCGAAACAACGAAACAATTTTCTCTTATTTTATTTTGTTTTTCTTTATTGCTCTTTTTGCTATTGTTTTTGTTATTTTATTTTCTTCCTTTGTTGGTTTAGGTGTTGTAGGTGTTTGACCCCCAATCCAGAGGTTCATGGACAGCTTGAGCACCTCTCATGTCGTGCGACAGAAGAGAGCAAAGCGAGGCAGGAGGCGAGCGCAGAAGTACTGCTTAGAAAACAACTGGATGAAGATCATGAGCGGGTATTCAGTCGTGCCTCAGGTAAAGAGAAATTTGACAGACTTCTCATCACAGAATTCACACAAATTGTATTTTAATCTCCCTATTGTTGGCTGTAACGTAGCACCACTTTGAGTAGTGGGGTAACAAATCGTAGTTGATCCATGATCCGTATGGATCCCCCCGCCGTTTAGCATGCATGTGAACCTTGGATTAATTGCCAAAAGTTCAACCATAATAGTGTGGAATACAGTTTTACTGCAGCTGTTACGTTTTAAAGTGATAATTCCCTAAATCTCAATGCAGAGTTGCAAAAGTTAAACTGGATAACTTATTTAATTCTTTCACAAAAATGATCGTTTAAAAGCTACGTTGTATGTTGACACAGGTTGTCTTTTTCTGATATTAATTTTTAGTTAAAAAGGTGAAACATTTAAGTATGACAAACATGCATACCTAGAATAAATCAAGAGGGCACATCTTGCTAGGATTCAGCTTCAGGTGGTCTTGACTAAAGCCACACAAGTCAAATTTTCCCAAAGCATATCGCTGTTGTCGGGAAAAGCCTTGTACCTCCAAATTAATAATTGTACAGGAGAAGGAAAAAACATACTTTACTTTTAATGTAAGTCAACGAAACCAGACTTTTTTCCAAGTCATTTTGGGTTGTTTCTTTTGGTCCATTCGTCATGAAATTTACACACGATGTAAAGAGCAACAGGCATTATCAGATTATGTCAAAAACCGAAAAACGACAAAAATAGAGATACGAGGTTTTGTTCGGCCAAAAGCGATATGATGCCTTTGTATTAAAGAAGAAAGCACGTTAAATTTAAATGAGGAAAGAATGACACATCCACCCTGGGACTTTACAACAGTTGTAATAAAATCACCTCTGACTAGATAAAATATTATTTCCTGACAATCATTTAAATGATATTATGTTGTTTTTTTAAAACATTAAATTTAAATGTAAATATCTTACATGTAATTGTTTTGTGAAAGTCTTATACATCACTGTTTATTTTTAATTAAATTGAAATGTAAAGGTCTTATGTGTGGCTTCGAATAATGATGAATATGTTATTCATAGTGACAGCAACAGACAAAAGACATCAACATGTTTTGGTCAATAGTTTAATATTATGTCTTAACCACAAAGTTACACATGCATACATAGCTAGGAGTTTATATAAAATCTTTTAAAAATGCTTGAAAAACATTAGTTGTAAAAAAAAATAAAGTTTTTATTCAACACTTAGTGGGGACATAATATATATATATATTTATAAACACACATATATTCAATTTACAAATCTAATTTTTAACTGTGTACACAAACAGTCAGGTGTAATTCCCGCTCTCAACACCAGAGGTCACCCTCACCTGAGTATCGATCTGTTTCCTAGTTACACCTTGATCTCTTTCACCTGCAGCTCATCTACTTCCATTCATAAGGACCTACACAAACACATGCTCTCTGTGAAGTATTGCCAGTTTGTCTGTGTACTGAGCCTTGTATCACTACTGTTGCTGGATTCATGGTTTACTTGGACTCTGCCTTTTAGACTCTTATTGGTACTATTTCTGTTTTTTTGTAAGCTATTTTGGTTTTTGACTCTTTTGGACTGACCCTGATTCTGGTCTTTGTGATTTTGATACTATGTGTTTTTGAGTAAGTGGGTAAAAAAATGGATACAAACACCTCTGGAGTGCCTTCATTACAGGGATACACCTAATAATGAATTACCTCAGGATATACCTAATGATATAGCATTATAGAGCTTAATTTGGAATCCAGTGTTTATTTACTGTTTTGCTATTTCTTTATATTGTTGTATAAATTGCTTAATTAATAGTTCATGTTCACAAAATGAATAAACAATGAGGGAATCATAGCACATCCTTTTTAAACTGCTGCTAATGAAATGTCATTGAACGGCTCAACACGTTTGGAGGAGAACACTAACTTACAATTCTGTTGTGTCAGCTTACACATACCTGCACTGGTTGGCATCATGCTAAGCCATGAGGGGAGAGTGAGTACCATCCTGCTCATGATAATTTGTTGAGTTAAATGAATGCTCAGCTTTAACACTTAAATTCTTAGTCTTATTCTTCACCAGTAAATGCAGAACATTGCAGGCTGAAGGCTACTGAACTTTGGCTTTAAGAAGCAGTTGTCTCGATGTCAGGACGGTCTCAGTAGTTCTGGTAGATGTCGTACCCATCATCCTAACAAACACAAAGCATCATGACTGATACCGAGACTTAACTCAAATAGCATTAGTTTCATAATATTCAATATTTGTATATAATTTAATTGTCATGTTTGTTAGACTTAAACTCTGCAAGTATTGTATTTTCCCATTTGTTAAGTTTTAGTTTGAAACCAAGGGACAAAAATGAAAATTGAAATGGCCAACAGAAAACTGTCCAGTCAGGATATTTTTCTCCAAAGGTCTAGGTAGACACAGCTAAGTGGCTTCAACTCACTGGAAATTATCTGCCACCACCATGCTTTATTCCAGTTATCTGTCATGGCAGACCAGCAGTTCAACAAAATCTGGTTCTGTTGTGGACTTCTGTTGTATAAACCTATAACTGATATCACTTCTTTATTCCATTTGATGTCCGACAGACGGTCGACATAAGTAGATCCCATTTACAGACACTCTGATTTGTACTCTATCGCCCCCTGTACTTGAGAACTGTGTTTTAACTGCCACAGTAACATAAGGATGTCTGTTTATAGGAAAACCTTCATGCACCTCTACTTGCTTGAGGTCTGCATGAAACTATATTGCACTAGATGGTTTATTGAAAAGGACACCAACACCCCGAACTGACTTTATGCAAGGTTTGTAATTTAATTTTTTTCATTTTTTCAGTTTTCTGAGCCGTGTCAACAAATGTGAGTTTAAACTAATGTTTCTGTAACCAGCTGCCCTAACTATTCAGCTAATGCTAACAGTTTCTTAAATGGTTGCTTGTCCCACAGTTATCATGATCTCATGAGTTAAAATAATTTTCTGGACGAGTGCCTTCCAAGCCTCTATATGAGGAGCACTACATTCATCAGTGTTTGTGTTGGCTTAACACAGCTGACTCAGCTCATGAAGGGGTTAATAATAAGATGATGCATCATTCTTGTGATGCAGTATGTTGTACCTTGTTTGTCTGTGGAGTGTCCATGGTGTTAGTATAGATGTCTTCTCCAGCTGCATTGTTCGCATAGATATTGTCATGAAGATTCACGACGATATTCTTTCCACTGGAATCTCTACGTGATCTAAACCCACAAAGTCTAACAACAAAATACAGCTGAAAAATTCCTTCATCGTGCAGACATGGAGCAATGTTTACTTCCTTTTTCTTTAAAAAGTGAACTTTATCATTGCTGATGAAACTGAATCATAACTCATTTATCTATCTGAACAGGCACACGGCTTTTACTTCTTTCTGTTACCTGAAGGTGGAGTCAGCTGGTTGCTGGCGTCTGTGGCAAAACAGAAAACAGACAGTGTGAACTTGTTACTTCTATGAATGACACTCATTGGCTTATTGAAGGAAGCTGCTGGGTTTTACATTCGGTTTAGCAGTTTTAAAAGAATGGTTCAATGAAAATTCAAATGAACACAGTTTACCACTTACACCAGATGCAGTCAAGAGGACACATGTCTGATGTCCAAATTGTGCTTCTGTAGTTTAGAACTGGAGCTACCAGGCTAACATTGCTAACTAACACTAGAAGTCAATAGTCACCCAAAATGTTTTTTCTAAGAACCTCCCCAAAACTTTTCAACCCAGTCAAACCACATTCAGCTCTTCATTAAGGTCATAAAGACTTGGTTTAGGACACAGTACGACTAAGAGGAGTCAGAATTTAGCGCAACACCTGTTGTCTAAAATGGCTGCCATCTCCATGGTGATGTTTTGTTCATTTTTATGGCTCACAGTAAGTCATTTTCTGTCCTAAACCAAAAACAACCTTAATAAAGACCTGGATGTGATTTGAGTTGAGAGGTTTTGTGGCTGCAAACAAAGATTTGGGTGACTATTGACTTTGCGTTAGCAACATTAGCCTCATAGCTCCAGTGCTTAAATAAAGAATTAAAATTGGAACACCGAACATGTCTTGGCTAAAATCTGGAGTAAGTGAAAAATTTTTCACTGTGACTTTTGGTTAAGATGGCAGTAATAATTTATAACAAGAATAGAATGAATGATGCCAAGGAGGTAAGCAGTCCTGTCAGCCAATTCTAGCAAGACTAAAACCAATCAAATTTCTTATTTTTACCCCAATCCTTTGTTTTCAAGTGTCACTTTGCCCCTTGGAACTGAGTTACAAGGGGTAGTGGTTGAAATATTCCCTATGAAATGGGACCCTCAAATAAAAAAGGACATTACTTCATTAACTGCTACTAGCGCTGCTCTGTAGGTGACCCTGCCAGTCTGCAGTGACAGCAGAGGAGGGTAAAGTTCAGCAACCTCATTGCTGGTCTAAGGGCTAAGTGGTTGGGGCAAGGGGTGAAATGGAATTGGACCTATGAGACATGTCTGTAAACTGTACCTCTTCTTCAAGCAGATAGCTGCCACAGCAATTCCTAGAATGATGCACACCACAGCCACTACAGCAGCTACCATCGATCCAGAGTTTCCTGGAAATGATGGAAAAAAGACTTAAAGCAAGAATCCAAAAATTAAATTTATACAGTTTTCCACTTTTTCTCACGTAATTATGGCAACACATGTTTGGTGTCTTAAGTTTACTTCTTTAGTTTTGCACTGGAACTTAGAGGTTAATGTAGCTCGTGGAAACTTATGGTCACCGAGCAGCACTGTGCTAACTGCATGCCTAAATCATCACACACGTCACAAATTCTTAAGTACTCTTAGACTTGCTTATGTGGTTTCTGACACTATGGCAAACTGTGATCTATAAAAAATGACAAGTACATTAGCAAAGCTAAAAACAGTAGTAGCCATTCTGAAGTGTGAATTTTGTCTATTTTTGACCATCTTAATAGATTAAAGTATGTCTTACAGTAGTGGAAACCACATAAGTTGATTACTCAGCAACAAGACATGGCATGAGGCAAGTGTATGATGAGGTAGGCCTCAAGTCCTCCTCTCAAAGGAAGAAAACAGTTAAATTCCTGATAGAATTTTGAAAACTTAAAAAAAAAAAAATGGAGTGATGTTTGAGTGATGGACAACCTTGTCTTAAAACTGAACGATAATCAGTTTAAAGCATTATCTATTAACATTTATTAAGCTGGAAATGTAACTGTCTGCTTAACTCTTGTGTGGTGTTGATGTTGTTGTTACTCAGTGGTCTGGTGGACCCACCATATTATTATTTTCTAAATCAATACAGTCATAACAATTTATGTAAAAATACCAGATGTTTATTATATCACACGTGGCCAGTGTAGGGTTCTCCTTTAGCAGCTGTAGCCAGTCAGCAGCCTGTCCATGTTGTCCACCCTCACACACATATATACAAACACATACACACACAGACACACACACACTAACAGCAGGCCATGTAGGAGAAGAACAGAGTGAAGGACACAGCACCTCCACACTTTTATTCCCCGCGGGTTCAGCCCAGCACCACATGTGTAATATAAATGTGTAGGGGGTGAACAGAGTGGAGTCACTGAAAATGTGTTATTTTATATGTTCTTCACAGAAAATGAGCAAAGGTGAGGAATCTGAGGTTGAAATAATAATGAATCGCATCATTTTTTCTTTTGGTAAACATAGAAAATGAGTCCCACAGACCCCAACACCACACAAGGGTTAAATAACAGAGAGAGAAACAGAAGCATTCTTACTGTTATGCTTCTTGTACAACAAGTGAAAACACAGTTTGACTGAAGGTCTGTCTAGTGTTCTTTCACTCACACACCATTTAGAAAGGCACTACCGTCAGACACTGAATGCAGGATAGGCATCTGGTAAGTGTCTGTCCCCACAACGTTAGACGCCTTACAGGACACGTTGCTGGCCGGCGGTCCTGTCAGCTCTGACACTGCTATTCTTCCAGCATATGTAGTCGTTGTGTTGAAGTGTGGGTGGACAGCGCTGCTCCCATCAACCATCCAGAAGATGTTAGGTTGGGGCTCTGCTTCTGCTCGACACACGCACTGGACACCTCCAGCTGACACAAAGCATGTTGAGTTCATCAGGATGGAGGGGGGGACTGAGAGACAGGAAGACACAGGACAAAGGACATGACTGCTGAGTCTTAAAGCTGTACTGCTCAACACGTTAACCAGGGCTAAAGGTGCATGAAGCAGAAACACATTGGTGTTCTTACTGTCACAGACTTGATCTTCATTCCTCTAATGCATTAACGCTCTAACACACTTGATTCAACTCATCAGAAGTTTAGTAGGTGCTTTTTGAGTAGGGTCTGGACCCCAACCCTCCCGGACTGGAGATGAAGACCTCTGCTCTAAAGCACTGGTGTAGTCTAGTCTGAAGCAGTGGAGAGGTGTTGCCAGCAGAGGGGGCAGTGCCTTTATTAATCGCTCTAACACAGCGGCCAGGTCTTATAGATCCCTGTAGTCGTGTCGCCGTTTTGTAGATGTTGTCATGCCTATATTAGAAATATCCAGGTCATCATGAGTGCTAACCACTGGCGACTTTTAGAAATTATGAAACACAAGACAACTGACTCGCAAGTACGCAAAAGCGATGGGGCAGAACAGGATTCTAAAAGAGCAAGGTAGGCTGACAGAGGACGGTGATCCCCAGACCACTGGCAAAGCCAGCACTAGCGGCAACGTTGATGTTGCTAGCTTGGCACCAGTGCCAACAACAGCTAGTGATTTGGGCCTTTAGGGAGTACAGGGACTCAAATGCACTGGAAATTCCTGATGGACTGAAATAGTTGTGGGTTGCTGTGAACAGCATTCCAATTGCAAGTGCAGTGCAGAGTGCGAGCGGTGGTTTCCTTCAATTGACCATGATCTGCTAATCACAAAATGGGTCCATGCACTTTTTTTAGATTATCGTCGCTTCTGTTTCTGAAACTTGTTGGCCCAACGCTCACACAATTCAACCCTGTGCCAAATGTGGGCATATGGGCATTAATGTTGTTATGTTTGTGTTATGTGGTTGAAATAGAATAATGTAGTTTTGTGTAGCTTTCAGGGGCAGTCGTGGTCTGGAGGTTAGGGAACCAGCCTTGTGACCGAAGGTCGCCAGATCGATCCCCTGAGCTGACAGTACGTGACTGAAGTGCCCTTGAGCAAGGCACCTAACCCCCAACTGCTCCCAGGGCCCCGTGGATAGGGCTGCCCACCACCATGGGCAAGTGTGCTCACTACCCCCTAATGTGTGTGTTCACTAGTGTGTATGTGGTGTTTCACTGCACGGATGGGTAAAATGCGGAGGTGAAATTTCCCCGTTTTGGGACTAATAAGGGTCACTTAATCTAATCTAGTTTAACACTCTGTAAATGTTCTGTTGACACCTCCAGTCATCCCACAGCATCAATGAGATGTTTTGGTTGCATCATTGTACTGCGGTCATCATAGTGACGCTAGGTCTATTTTATGGCATTGAATGCTACTGTATTAGGTGGAGCACTTAGAGCACTGTTGCTTATCTATACATTCTGGGACCTTTTCCCTCCATGCCTGCCTGCTGGATCACCTCAAACTTGGTGTTCCATTACCTCATGTTTTACAAATTATGCACTGTGTACAGGTTTAAGGTTGTTAAGAGCTGAAATACAACTGATGCTACATTCAAGCTAACACTGCTGCACACGGTATTGACATCATAGGACTGACAACCTCACCCAAATACCCCACACAAACCAGCAAGCCTTGTCAAAGGTGCTAGTTTAGAGGCTTTGGCAGTTTTAGCCTAGTTTGAGTAGCTTTTTGGAAAAAAATATATTATTTTCACAATTTGTGGCTTAAGGTTTGGGACAGACACCTCCCAATACAAAAGGTCCAATAAATGATGATTTTGTATATATTTAGCTTATTGATATCTCTGTTAGTGCCCTGTCAGCAGCTTGTTGAAGAGTAAGAGTAATCAAGGATAAAGATCTCTTGAGGTAAGCCAGTCATCTAGTGTTTATGAATTTCTGACAGTTTGAATTTAAACTCTGCCCTCTTTGCAGCTTGGTGTTCTATAATAAATAAATAAATAAAAATTGTGTCATTTTTATTTATTTATTTTTTGGCTTTTAGAAGAACATAAAGAATATGGAAGCATATCAGTATCAAAACTAAAATGAAAATGTAATATGTAAAATGGCAATGTCTTTGTTTACATTTAACTCTCCCTCTCATATATGCAATGTTGAGAATTCCGATTCAATACTGCGATTTTAATTTGCTATTTGGTATACTAGTATTGACATTTTATTTATACAGAGATTTAGATGCTTTATGAGTGGTTTTATTTCAATTAAAAAGTCCTCCAGTTCTCATGGGCCAAGACACAGCACACTACCTCATTACCCACACCTGATTCAGCTCATCAGATAATTAGGGAGGCCTTCATGAACTGAATTCAGTGTGTTAGATGAGGGTAATCGCTAATCTCCACAGCTTTTTGGCCTGGAAGGTCTCAAGTTTGAAACGTCTGAGCTAGAGCATCTCTAATGTCCTGCTTTTCATTTTAAAAATTCATATATACCAGCGATTATTTTGTTAGCCAGCTGGTAAAAACAGCAGATCAGGTCCTTGTTTGGGAATGTAGCAGTAGCTAGCATTAACAATGGCTTTTAGCTAGCTTAATTCCACATCCCTCCACAATTCATGTAGCGCATTAGCAGGTGAGGTGATGTCAGAGCAATATATCCACCTCTGATGCTCACTTCTTTTTCGATTTTTCTGTTCTACCTTGAACAGTGTAGCTGTAACATTCGGTCGCATTGAGACACCAGAATATAACTGCTGTTTAAGGTGGACTGGAAAATTAATTAAAAAAAAGCAGGTGAAAATGAAGCCAAGTTCTGCCTATTGGGTCATGTATAAAGACATTAAGCATCACAACTGATTATATTTCTCTTCTTCATCTAACATAGGCGCAGCTATAAACTCTTCGGCTGCCACGTTTTCAGATAAAGGCTTTTTCGCTGAGCGTGCTGTTGGCCCCGCTCTGATGAGATGATTGGCAGGTTGGGAAGTCCATGAAAATGAAAATGTGGTTGAATGCATTTGGAATGCCACAGTAGGAGTGCAGTAGGAGAGAATATGTAATTTCAAAGAGGAGAGGTGCTGTTTCCCATTTTACATTTAAATTCTGCCCTCTTTGTAGCTTGATGTTCTCTTTGTTACTGCAAATGAAATGCATTATTAGAGAGTGAAAATGCATATAATATAAACTATTTTAATTATCATTTTCACACAATTATTGCATAGTAACGTTAAGCATAAATATGCAGTTCTGGAGATACATTTTAATTTAAAAAAAGCTACTCATAAAGCATTTGAATCTCTGTGTAAATGAACTCTCAATACTAGAATACCGAATGACAGATTAAAATCACAGTATTGAATTTTTATTTTTTTTTATTCAACCTTGCATATATGAGTAGGAAATTGAAATGCAAACATATAAAGACATTGCAAATTGCATATTACATTTTAATTTTGATACCGATGTGCCTACATAAAAGAACACAGCATGGCCTGTCTAGTGTCATTTCACTCACACACCATTTAGAAATGCACTACCTTCGGACACTGAATGCTGGATAGGCATCTGGTAAGTGTCTGTCCCCACGATGTTGGACGCCTTACAGGACACATTGCTGGCCGGTGGTCCTGTCAGCTCTGACACTGTTATCCCTCCAGCATGTTTAGTCATTGTACTGAAGTGTGGGAGAAGAGCGCTGCTCCCATTAACTGTCCAGGAAACATTAGCTTTGGGCGCTGCTTCCACTCGACACACACACCGGAGACCTCCAGCTGACCCAGAGCATGTTGAGTTCACCAGGATGGTAGGAGGGACTGAGGGACAGGAAAACCAGACATGACTACTGAGTCTTAACGCTGCACTGCTCAACATGTTAACCAGGGCTAAAGGTGCATGAAGCAGAAAAACACACTGGTGTTCTTACTATCACAAATTTGAGCTTCAGTTCTCTAAAGCAGGGGTCTTTAACTCTGGTTCTTGCTCAAACACACCTGATTTAACTCATCTGTTAATGGACTAGTAGGTGCTTTTTGACACCCTGCTCTAAAGCTCTGGTGTAGTGCCATTATTCATTACTCTAAAGTAGACAAATCCCATAGATCTCTTGTCATCATTCTGTAGTCGCCTTCATGCCTATATTAGGAACACTGAATAGACATAATAAGACTGATAACTTCACCAAAATATCCCATGCAAACCAGCAAGCTTTGTCAGTGTGGTAGTTTGAAGACTTTGGCAGTTTTAGGCTGTGGTTGCAGTAGCTGGTGTTGGTATATAATAGTGTTGAAGGTAATAGTAGACTTACTTTCATGCAATGTGATTTCAGTGTGAATGAGCATTAGCTTGCTTGGAATATGTTTGTAGTTGTAATTTGACTGCAAAACAATCTTATAATTCAGGGAATCCAGTAAAATGTATATAGGACAAAATGTTTCGGCTTTGGGGCATTTTAAATGACCACGGGCCATGACCACGATGATTTTCAAAAATATTTCATTCCATTCATTTTCGTCATAGAGCAAACCAGTTTCGACCTGGTGTTCCTGATATGGGCATGATGCAGACTACAGAAAGACTCACATTTCATAGGTCTACTGGACTCTGCTGCCTTGCTCTGTTCACACAGCCTCACTGATGAAGCACCACTTCATAGCACCGAATAAGGTAATGTTCAAATTCTTCTTTTTGCTCATGTTACCAGGTAAGGAGATGCTCCAGTGCCACTAATGGACCAACTCCCATGCTAAGGGCTATACTGTGACAGTTAGCAAGACTAGCCTGGCTAACACTTACAGCACAAAATAGCCTACAAACCATTTGCATTACATTCATAGTATAATTTTACTTTAAATATAATCCTCAATGTTTTTCACTTAGAATCACTAAGTATTTTGACATTTTTCTTTAATTCCTTTAATTCTTTTAAATTTACAAACTAAATTGTCTATATAAATAAAATAAATATGTAGTAAATATGAAATATGTATAAAATAAAAATAAGATAATCTTTTATTAGTCCCACAGTGGGGAAATTTACAATGCTGCAGCAGCAAAGGGACAGCAAGGCATTGAAGAAAAGTAAGAAGTAGACAATTAACAAAATAATTAACAGTTACAGTTTGTTACTTGCTACTGAATAGGCTATATATATATATATATATATAATACTAAAGATAAAAAATATAAACTCTGTCCTTCACAAACTCTATTCACAAAAACGAACCATATAAACATTGTTTATTTTCAAAATGACCACAGTATTTGGAGACCTCTCTGGTGGAAATGTGTAATTGCAGTCGACGTGAGAACCCCTTCCCCCAGAGGATGAATCTGATGATTGCAAGCATGTTGAAACAGAATTTAAAGAGAAATCAATCAAGATTGGTAACGGACGTGAGTGAATGATCTACTATTGTCATCATATTTTCATCAATATATTGATTATTGACTTTACACAGTGACACTTTTCACAGCAGCACAAACACCATATTTTAGCCTGTCTTCTCCTGACATTGGAATGCTAATTCTTTCATTTCTAACCAGAAGATCATGCATCATACACCTCTGAATGTGATTCTTTCTTAAAGAGATGTTATTGTTTGCTGTTTCATTTGCGGGATTTCCAGTGCTGTGTTGAGGTGTGCATTTATAGTCGGAACTACACCAGAAGTACAATGAAGCTGGACTCAGGAGCTCTAGCTGAGGCTTGCTGAAATGAATCTTGAACAACTGCCATATAAAACACAATTATTATACACACCAACAAAAGTGGCACTTCTATAGGGAAGGGGTCTGAGATCTACCTGTGCCCATGTGTTCAGAGGTTCAGTCAGGGACTTTTGACAGGGACTTTGAATACAATATTATCAAAACAAATAAGGAAATACTCACAGTGGACATTCAGCAGTACTTGCTTTGATTGACCTCTTCCAGCGGAGTTACGGGCAGTGCAGGAGACTGATGTGTCTCGTTTGACAGCTTCAAGGGGAAACGATTTTGGTGCCGTTTTGGTCGTGGTGGAACCCTTTTGGGTAACAAGCCACTCGTAGTCTGTTGGTTCAGGGTTGCTCTTACTGGTACACATGAGTGAGATTGCACCACCCTCAACCACACTTCTATCTGCTCCATCTATTTTAACATCTTCAGGGGCGTCTGTGGAGATGCAGTGGATATAGATTATATGTTTTATCGCTGCATTTCTTATGACCTACAAACTATTTCACTGTAAACAGTCCAGAGTTAGCTGAGTTCAGTAGCACAGGTAGTGGCAAATATACTATATAGCCAAAAGTATGTGGACACCCCTCCAAATGATTGAATTCAGGTGTTTTAGCCACACCCATTGCTAACGTGGATAAAATCAAGCACATAACCTTGTAATCTCCATAGACAAACACTGGCAGTAGAACGAGTCATACTAAAGAGCTCAGTGATTTAAACATGGCACTGTCATGGGATGCCACCTTTGCCACATGGGTTTCAATGGCTGAGCAGCTGCACACAAGCCTAAGATCAAAATTTGTGCCAAGTGTGTGGAATGGTGTAAAGCATGCCTCCACTGGACACTGGAGCAGTGGAAATGTGTTCTCTGGAGTGATGAGTCCCGCTTCACTGTCTGACCATCTGAAGGATGAATCTAGGTTTGCAGATGCGATGAGAACGTTACCTACTGGAATGGATAGTGCTAACAGTAAAGTTTGGTGGAGGAGGGATAATAGACTGGGGCTGATGGGATAATGAAGGGTGATGTCAATGCTACAGCATAGAATGACATTTTTTTTTTTTTTTTAATTTTTTATTTTATTTTCAATACTAAAGAGAAACAAAATGTACAATGACAACACAGATACAAATAAATGCTTTCCCCCTAAATTTCCCCTCCTCCACCCCCAGTCTCCCACCCGCCCACTCCCAGCTGGAAAATCGACACAATTAGTGCAGAGACAAAAGATAAACATCATAAATTTACAATAGCTTAGTGTATGTGTCCATATACATAGACACGTGCACTTGTATGCATGCATACCCTTTCTAACAAAATTGGTGGAGTTAACAGAGTGAAATCAAAGAGAATAATCTGCTGTCCTGTCTTTACGTGGATTAGAGTGTAAGTTACTCTATATCCCTGATTTACCATTTTCAAACCCTTTAATCATACATTAAGTAATTGACTAATGTTATTAGCCAGATTTTCCCATATTTGGATTGTTGGAGCCTTAGCATTGTGAATTCTAGCAGTAGAAAGCTCCATCATAACTATATCATGAAAATAAAATAACCACTTTCTACTATGCAACGTATAAGGGGGCATCCAACGTTGAACTATCAGTTTTTTTGCTGCGGTCAAACCAGAGCATACAATGACATTTTAAGAAATTATATTCTGCGAACTTTGTTGCAACAGTTTGAGGAAGGCACTTTCCTGTTCCACCATAACTGAGCCCCTGTGCACAAAGTGAGCTCCATAAAGACATGGTTTGAGGAGTTTGGTGTGGAGGAACTCCAGTGGTCTGCACAGAGCCCTGACCTCAACCCCACTGAACACCTTTGAGATGAACTGTAATGTAGATGGCCTACCACTCCAACATCAGTGCTTGAGCTCACAAATGCTTTTTTGACTGAATGGGCACAAATTCTCACAGACACACTCCAAAATCTTCTGGAAAGCTTCCCAGAAGAGTGGAGGCTGTTATAGTTGCAAAAGGGGGCAACTCCATAGTAATGCCCATGGTTTTGGAAAGGGATGTCTAACAAGCTCATAGAGGTGCAATAGTCAGGTGTCCACAGACTTTTGGCCATATAGCATAAGTGGAAAACAAAATCTGTCTGAATAGACAGAGAACAGCAGTGTAGAGGGAAGGGAAGCTGTTCCTTTATAAAATTTATAAAATTTCATACTATGGTAGTGTAAAGCATTGGCTGGCAAGGCAGACAAGGAGGTGGAGTACAAGCACAAGTGTATTACATGGATAATCCAAATGACAGGTAGGCAGATAAATAGTACTGGGATCCATGGAGAACACACCAAAACATGGCAACAAAGGGAACTACCAAGAACACGAACTGACTAGGAAAACTATGAAACACAAAGTCTAGACTTACACAAAGAAAACTCAAGCAGGGAAACAAGAACTTTAAGATCACAAACCTAAACCAGGAACATACAACAATGCTGGCTGGGGAACAAAAGAAACACAGGGATATATATACTAACACAGAAGACAAGGAACACCTGAGACTAATGAGTGGGTGGGGCTAGGAAACCAGGATCAGGCGAAGGCTGAAGTCAGGGCAGGACAGGGGAGGAGCTAACACAACATCAAAAGCACATGGCACTAGAAAACAAAGGCACATGGTAGATGTAAACAAATGACACAGGGAAACTAGAAAACTGTCACACTTCTGGGTTCTCCTCCCTTGCCTAACACACTGCAGGACTCCACTTCCCAGAATCCCAATCATCATGACATCACCCCTTCCACCAATCACAGGCCTCTACTTCGTTCTCAATCACCTGAGTACTGATTCAACACACCTGTATCTGTTTTCCTTAGACTTTAAAAGGATCCTGGTTTGGTCTCCTCTTTGTGAGGTATTGCCACACTACTGGTCACTGAGCGTTTATGTTCTATTTTCATGACCTGTGTACCGAACCCATTGCCTGTTTCTCTTTTGGATTTGCCCTTTCTGCTCTGGTTGCCTGTGTATTTGTGTTTTCTGGTTTTTGACTTTTGCCTGTTTTTGGATGCTGTTTTTGGATTTGCCCTGACTTGGTTCTCTCATTAAACCAGCTGTTGTTTTTAAAGATCTGCGAGCGTCTTTCTGAGCTTGTTCAGCGTCACAAAAACAAATTAGTGTTATCGTTTGTTAGTAGCTGTGCTTTATGAGGAGCTTTCATAGTGGAGGCTTCTGGTGGATGGTTAAAGAAAAAAAGGACAGTCTGCTTCACTATTGGACAATTTCGCTTTAAATTAGCTGAGCAGGCCAACATGAGGAGCTGGTTTCCTGGACATCAGTCTTTTTCACAATGGCCATAAAATGCAATTTCCTCATGTTTTGGAGCTCTCTTAGTTGAGAGAAGTGAATTGTTTTGGGAGTAGAGGGTTCTCACCCCTCGCCTTTCACTCTTCATTGCTCCCTAGCAGCTCAACACACACATTTCACAAGCAGAGAGCTTCATGGAGTTATTATCTAAAAATATACAAGTCCACTGGTGGAATGGTCAGTAGCAGGGCTGCAGAAAGAGGCTATGCCTAGTCTTCGACCAAACTGCAGGGCTAATGGTGAATCACCATTGGAATTTTTTTTTGTCTAGGCTTAGGCTTAATCTGGATATATATAACTAGCCCTAGAAGATACGCACACAGAGTTAGCTCACTAATAACCAATTTTAAATGAGTAAAGAAGGACCTACAAGATACTGATAAACATGCTTAGTTGTATATCATTTTTCCTATTTTTACATTCCCTTTATATGTATTTTGATTATTACAAAATACATTGAGAAATGATTTTGTCTGATTCTGGTGTACATTGCATTGAATTATGATCTACACAGAAAGAATGAAACATCGCTCTGAGGTTCACAACTTTTAACAATACAAAGTGAAGAAAACATGACAGCTTGTAAATTTTACTTACATAAGATGTTGAGCATAACAGTTGTACTATATATAGATTTGCCGTTGAATGTGCTGTTGCAGCTGAGTGTTCTGTTGTGGTCTAGACGGTTTGCTCTGAACTGAGCATGTGCCACCGAAGTCCACAGTCCTCCTGAGACCACAGTGCTGGTAACGTTGTTAGAAATGTAAGACAAACCCATCCATTCTACCGGTGGTGGGGACGATGGACAGGAATACTGGACTGTGCAGTTGGCAGAGAATAACTTTCCATCCGTTTGTGTGTTCTCAACGGAAATGCTAACCTCAGGGTTCACTGGAATCAAAGCACAAATATTAATATTAATTGGTCAGAAGACTTTCGTAGTCCAAAATCATAATCACGTGTGTAATTATTAATTTAAAAGTCATTTAAAATCATAGTGAATGGGAAATCATAATGATGCATTTGACATATTTGGGAGTGAAATATGGTATTGGGGAGGGTCTCTGAGCTGGCTGAGTGTTTTTTCTTGGTAACAGGTGGGGGTGGCAGAGGTGGAGATAATAACATATTATATTATATTGTAATATTATTTTCCCATCTGCTGGTACACAGTGATGTAATTAAAACTCAGATGTTTTAGAGGTGAAAAGTTAAAAAGAGGCAAAAGTCATTACGCTTCTACAAAAAATGCAGGAAAACAAGAATGCTATCTTTTAAAAGGTATGGTATAACGAAGTGTGTATTATATGAAGAGGCACATGAACTAAACCATTATAAATAAAAAACTAACAAGTTACATTTTGATAGTTTCAATACTCATTTTCCTGGCTGCAGGTTTTGGATGTTTGTATTGTTTGTATACTCACCAACATTTATTAGGATGTATTTATATTGGTTGCTAGATGTCTCTGGAAAGATCCATGGATACAGGTATATTGCGTTATCTTCTTGGCGGACATTATTGATCTGCAGGGTGCAGTCTCCCTGACTAGGATTTCCAGGCACTGATGTTCTTCCTCTAAAGTCATCTACTACATCTGCAGTGTTGTTGGAGTACACTATAGGGGACCAACTTGCTCTTTTATACTTGTACCATTTCACTTCATCATGTGGGCTGGTCTGGCATGATAGCATCACACAGCTGCCCTTAAAAGCTTCAACCGATTCTGGCACCTGAACCTTCCAGCCATGACACAGACAGCTCAACACTGAAACTGTGGAGATGAAGAGAGATGATAAGTCATGAGGTCACTACTGAACCAAAATAAAAAAAATAAATAAATAAAGACTTGCAACATTTTCCACAATCCTAGAATATTCGACTGCTGGTATTAAAATAACATTTCAGCTACCAATGCTCTGGTGCTTCATTATTTTAGCTATAAGTAAAGCAAAATCCCCAGAGAGAAATTTTAGTGATTTTAGCATGAAAATGAATGTGAGATGATTGGCACATTCATTTTGTAATCACTTTCATAATGTAGGCAAGTAAAGTCATGATTGAAAGCAAACTTTACCAGTTAGGAAGAGTTTGTGTCTGTCCATTACTTGACAAGGCCTAGAAAAGTGAAGAAAAAAAAAGAGGAAAGTGAATCACGCTTTACACTTTTATCTTTCAGATTAGTTAGAAATGTGAGAAATGTTTACAGTGCAAAATTTTTGGGTGCCCTTGTCAAATTCCATTTGTTGATTTTCTAAGTGAAAATGAGTGAACACATCCTGTACAGAGAAATTGCAAACTGCAAATTTTAATGCATGATCACTTTATTTGCTGAATTTAATCTAAAAAATAAATCACAAAATGTGGACTGTGCAAAAGTTATGGCATATAACATTATAAAGTGTGTGTTAACTTATTTTCACTTAGAAAATCAACAAAACATGTCATTTGACCAAGGGTGTTCAAATGAACATAAAATTCAATGAACTCAAATATGTGATTGACACTGATATTTCCAAAAATATTCAACATTATCATTTGGGTTATTCCATGCCTAATCATCTATTAGGCTTCCTCACACCCATAATGTCGGAAAAATTTAGCCAGCTAGTGTTGTAGTTACTGAATAATACACTTTTGACATGTAATCCTTTTTTATTAATAGTTAACAATTAGTTTGTGGAATAACCCACTTACTCTTTAGAAACATGCATTTTTCCAGAAGCACCTAAAACAGCATTTGTTAAATCTCAACCCCAAAAATCATAATCCCAGTAATCAGCACTGAGTAATGTACTGTCAGAGTAAAGATAAAAAAGTAATTATAGCCAATTAACTTCCTCAATTAAAATAACATTTGTGGCAAATATCACTCTAGTTTCAGACTAAGTACCTTTACTTTTATTGCCATTTAATAAATGTAGCAGATGATCTGAGACAAACACTACTGCAAACATTGAAGTCCTGCATTTGATGCTCCTGTATATTCTCTAACTGTATGACAGACTGGATTGGGCTTTCTGGACCTGTTCCAAATTGGTTCAACACATTTAACTAGAAGACAGTACTGGTGTACCACAGAGGTCAGTACTGAGTCCCCTCCTCTTTTGTTCCAGTATAGGCCACACACAGAGAATTGTCCCAGAGCTTGGGTTCAGGTATCATAGCTACACTAATGAACACCAGATTATCAGATGATGCACTGTCTGTCTAGCTTTCTAAGTCTGATAGTCCTTAAATAAAAACAATGAACAAACGTAAAGAGGAAATTCTACTTCTACTTTTTTAGCACAGACGTTACAGATATATTTATCATTCTCAACACAGAGTTCACATTTAACTTGCACATTGATAATATCAACTTTCTTTCACTTCAGAAACTTTATTTGGTTTTTGACCTTTACCTCTTTTCAGCTTGCTAAGAAATACTGCAGAGAGTAGAACTTGTACAAAAAGGTAGCAACACTACAGACTTTTAGTTGTTAGTAACCTTTGAGCTGTTGCAGAATTACTGAATTTGTTTGCCTGTTTCATTTAGAATTGAATGCAGTGTTTTCAATAAGTTGTAATGCTCTTAATGGTTTCTTTCACATCTCTAAGAGCTGGTTTCTTGGACATAGATTAAACCTAGTCTAGGACTGGACAGCAATGCTAATGGTGTTTCACCATTAAAGTCCTATGCAGGAACTCAGTCAGGAAAGTTTTGGACTGTACTGTTACTTTCAAAAAACAAAAACATCTGAAAAATTGGGTTAGATTGCTATTTTGGAGCCACAGATTTTACTGGATTATCTTGGTTTTTCCATTATACCACAGTTGTTATTTTTTCAGAAACCAAATATTGTTAAATCCAAGTTTGTTATAAATGGATAAACTGCAGTTTGGAATGAAAATCTTCATTTGCAAAAATGAAAATGCAAAAACAGCCTGTGTTGAATACATTGAAAACATTTCTGTGATGTCACGAGAACTCATTTGCATATATGTACCTATTCAGCCTACAGCAGGTTAGCCCTGCCCACTCTAATTGAAATTCTATGGAGTGTTCCAGGTCTGAGTGCTTTTTGAATGAGGCACAGCCAATCAATGTAAAGAGGTCATTTACATATGAGTCACTGACATGACATGCAATTTTTGAGTCCAAGATCATTATTTTCCCAAACAATGATATAATACATACCTGACATATATCAAATTATTCAACAGTATGTCTTTTATGTGAAACAATTTTCAGTACATCCATATAAAATACCCTTTAGTTTCTTTTTGCCTCCAAAAGTCTAAAAATGTCATGTGGTGCAACCTTCCAACCACCCGGACACTTATACTATAGAGCCATGCTGTTGTAATACATGCAGAATATGATTTGCCGTTGTCTTGCTGAAATAATCAAGGCTTTCCCTCAAAAAGACGCCATCTGGATGGCAGCATATGTTGCCAAAACCTGTATATATCATTCAGCATTAATGGTGCCTTCACAGACGTACAAGTCACCCATGCCATGTGCACTAATGCACCCTCATATCCTCATGAATTCTGGCTTTTGAACTGTGCACTGATAACAAGCCGAGTTGTCTTTAGCCCAGAGGACACAGTGTCCATGATTTCCAAAAAGTATTTCATATGCTGATTCGTCGGACCACAGGATCATTTTCTACTTCAGCTCATATTTAATGAGCTTGAGCCCAGAGAAGGTGGCAGTGTTTCTGGATCCTGTCTATATATAGTTTCTTCTTTGCGTCATAGAGTTTAACTTGCATTTGTGGATGCAGTTTTCACAGACAGTGATTTTCAGAAGTGTTCCATGAGCACATGCAGTGATTTCCACGACAGAATCATGTCTGTTTTTAATACAAGACCACCTGAGGGCCCAAAGATCACAACTAGCCAATATTGTTTTTTGGCCTTGTCCCTTACATACAGAGATTTCTCCAGATTCTCTGAATCCTTTAATGTTATTATGTACTGTAGATGATAATCACCAAGTTCGTTGCTATTTTATGTTGAGAAACATTGTTCTTAAATAATTGCACTATTTGCCTGTGCAGTCTTTCACAGTGGTCAACCCCTCCCCATCTTTACTTCTATAAGTGTCAGCCTCTCTGAGATGCTCTTTTTATACACAGTCATGTTGCTAACCTGTCGCCAATTAACCACCAGGTGTTTTTTTAGCATTACAAAACCTTACCTTTGTTGCCCCCGTCCCAACTTTTTTTGGAACGTTTTGTTGGTATCAAATTCAAAACGGGCATATATTTTCGAAAAAAACAGTAAACTTTTTCAGTTTTAACATTTGATATGTTGTCTTTATACTATTTTCAATTAAATCTAGATTTTAAATGATTTGCACATCATTGCATTTTGTTTTTATTTACATTTTGCACAGCGTCCCAACTTTTTTGGAAATGGTGTTGTATAAAATACACCTAGGTATAAATGCAAATGTATATGCAGATATAAAATGCAAAAAAACACTAAAATTAGGACATTTAGGACAAAGTCCAGCCTGCACACAGTTTTTAATGGTCCTGTGGCTTCTGTTTTAGAGTGTAAGAGGCCAGCATGCTGCAGTTCTTCCCTTTACCTGATGGTGAGAGCAGCACCATAAAATTACAGTGGAATGCACCGCCCTGTGATAATGAAGTTTGCTAATGTTTAAGAGGCTTTCTTCTCTGACCAGACCTGCAGCTTCATTTACTGACTGACATTTAGTCCAGACTGCAGCCATAAAGCTCAAACTTTCAAATTCTTTTTCATCGAGAGCCGCAGCAAATGTGCTCTCATATGTCAAAAGACTAATGAATGAATTCAGTATCAACAGACAAGAAACAAAGAAAGAACATTGCAGTAAATATTCTGGAGAGAAACTAAAGCAGCTGCAGCTACTCGAGTCTCACAGCACCAACTTCTTATCAGAGCAAATCCAGTAGGTCAGTAAATATGAACCCTTTAAGGTCGAGGAAAGACTTACTCATGATGTTTAATCCGCTCTTCTTATTTCATTAATTTCTGAATGCGGTTGCTGCATTTATTGATTTGTAAAGATCATCATCTAACAAAACTGAAAAGGTATAGATTTTTGTTTAGTTTGTCTCACAGACTATATTTTTGAACAAGTAAACTCTTGAACAGGAATATACTTAATACATTAGACACATTTTACTGTTACTCTGATTGAACAAGTCAGTAATTTGAGCACTCTAACAATTAAATTAAGCATTGTGCATCTTTTATACAATGAGAGGGAACATGGTAGCTCACAGAAAGCTCTGACTTTACATGCTGATACGTTTCGCTGACCAGCATGAAAATGCACGCACCATAACTCCTCTGGCAGCAGATTTACATGTGTTTAAGGGAACATCACCAGATTCTCAGGATGGATTACCAACAAGATGCTAGGTTCAATTAATTGCTCTTCATTTTTCATATTTTGAAAACATAATGGTTAAATCATTTGTGAACAATGTTTTAACCCCCAGGTATTATGACATGAGTTGATTTGACCCTTTTTCAAAATGGACACCCCTGCTCTGCAGCAAGTGCACATGAGCCTCAAATCACCATACCCAATGCCAGACGTTGGCTAGAGGGGTATAAAGCCCCTCAGCACTGGCCTGTAGGGCAGTGGAACTGTGTTCTCTGGAGTGAAGGAGCTCCATCTAATAGCTATGGGATGAGCTGAAGTGATCAAGAACGGATCGTCCAACATCTATACCTGACCTCTCTCAGTTAGTAAATGTGGTCATTAATGCTGGTTGTTATTATTTTGTTTGATGGATGCAAATGAATAAATGATAACTTTTGCTTGGAACATGATAAATAAACAGGAGATAAATTTTATTCAGAGAGTGTCCCATTACTAATTTTGAGCACGGTATCAATATGGTCAATGTAATGTAGGTCTACTTTGTTTACATAATGTTATGTTTGAAGCTAGACAGCACCAGGCAGATGTCAGGTATATGGGCCAACATAGAGTCAGATGCCATACAGCTGCATATGGTTTTTTATTATTAATATTATGCATCTCTTACCTTTCACTGCTGCAGATGCCTTGGTCTTGCTGGCAAAACCAACTGTTTGGCACAGTGAAGTTATTTAACTCCTATTATACCAAGAATAGAGTGGGCGGGGCTTCCTTGTTCCTTGAAGAGTTGAAAACAGCCTCCATTTGACATTCACTTCTGCTTTTTGTTGTCGTTTGAGCAGTTTCTTCAGCAGGTTTGTATCCAAAATGCCTCACTGCAGTCTGGTTGGAATTCATCTCCAGGTGTTACTATTTTGTTCTCTTCTGTGAGATGTAATTTACGTATTCACAGCATTTTTATTATTATATGTGTGTTTTTGCAACTGTCATAACTGTTACTTTTTGTCATATTAGTACATATGGACCATTCCACTGAATTTGTCCAAGCTGCGCTCCCACTGTAAAATATTCACACCTTAGATATTTACAAAATTATATTATGATCTATTTAAACCTGAGGCATTAATGGAGATATGAATAAGCTAAATATGTAAAAAATCATATTTTATAATGTACTTCCTATTGGGAAGCATCGGACCCCTAAATGTACACTTGAGAAAATAGTATTTTTTTTTTCAAAGTTGTTTTAAAGATCTGTTTGATTTCTTTCATGGTGAAGTTGAAAGATTTAGATTTATCATGATTTTAATTTTTAAATAAAAACAACTTAGTAAAAAAATTACTATTGAAACACAGTTTTAGTCTGTAGGCCTTATTTTAGCCACACCCCTGCATTTTAGAACAGGAAGTGAGGCTGCATCCCTGTCCCTCATGGCCACATGGTGAGCAGTTAGATCCCATTGTTTTGAGGTACATGTGCCCCAAAGCCTGAAAGTCAATGAGGAACATTAAGAATCATCCTTACTGAAACAATCTTTCTGCAATTAAGTACATTTGTTTTGTGTTTTAATAAAGATATGATGATTTTTTTGTGTGTACAACTGTTCAAAAATGTGTTTGCTAGTCATGTACTGGCTACATTTGAGTTCTGCTCAAAATGAGCTAAAATTGTCACCACCGAAACAGTCACTACTGAAATATTTGATAAACTTTCAGTAGTGTTATGATTGTTTTGGTGGTGACAAAATTGAATGTTTAAGCATTATTAAGGTATAGGATCACTCAAAGCAAAAGAACTAGTCTGTCCAGGTCAATTAAACGCCTGCAATGTGTTTCAACTATGACTTTGGTATAGGGGTCCTTTTCACCTGCCCGATAGAGCACACTCATTTTCTTGACCCCTTATCTGTTGAAATCAGTGCTTTGAAAATACATTGGTCAGCGTAATCACTGATGTGTTATCACAGTTCTCATAAGGCTGTTGCATGACGTTTACGTGCAGTTTAGTTTCATGTAGGCTTCTAGCATACGTGAAAAGTTGTGTGCATATAATCTTACATTTTGCTGTTGTCGGAACAAAACTTGGTCTATCCAAAATGGTAACTTTACAAGAGAAGGAAAAAACATACTTACATTTAAAGTCAATGGAACCAGACGTTTTCCAAGTCGTTTTGGGCCGTTTCTTTTGGTCCATTCTTCATGAAATTTAAATACAATGTAAAGGGCAACAGACATTTTCAAATTATGTCAAAAACTGAAAAATGGAAAAAAGTTTCCTTCTGACAGCAGCAATTTGTAGATTCTCCATAGGCCGACCAAAAGTATCACTCAACTGTAACTTCACGAGTCCAAGTATTTAAAATACTGGAATGGAGCAGTATTTACCCTGGAATGTGGCAAAAGTCTCATGCATCTGAGAAAATGATATACAAAGCTGTCTATTTGGGCAGAATGTGTTTATTTGTTCCAAAACACTATAATTAGAACACAAATAAACAAATAAACAATCCATTGTGATTTGATTTTATTAACTTAACCATTTTCCAAAGCTTGTGTTCTTCTAACTTACATAATAAATAACTTCATTGACAAACAACAAATTCATTTTACTGTACTTTATGCTATTTATGTTTATTTGTATGAATGCCAATGTTGTATAGCAATCCAAACACAAAACACAATTCCAAAAAAGGTTGGAACAGTATGTGAAGAGAAAGCAGTGGTTAGTATTGAATTTCTTCTCATTCTTCTTTTGTACGAGTCTTCAGCTGCACAACTGCCAACTTTCGAGTTTGATGAGACATGCATTTTCACTAAAAGACATTTCTGAACTGCAGGCAGGCCAATCTAGCCACAACCATACTGTTGTAACACATGAAGAAAGTGGCTTTCTCTTGTCAATTCTGAAATAAGCATGGGTGTCCCAACAAAAAGACCTTGACAGACCCTGGATTTTGAACTTTACACTGGTAACAATCTGGATAGTCCTTTACTTCTTTGACCCAGAGAACATCATCCATTATATTTGTAAACAGTCTGAAAGGTGGGCTCATCAGACCATGTTACATGTTTCAGTGTTTATTGTCAAAGTATTTTCAAGCCCATGCAGTAAAATCTTTCACAACAAAGTTTTTGAGGGGTCAAAGATCACAGACACAAAAGACTGTAATACCATAAACTGCTTTTTGTGCATTACAGTCAAAAATGAATGTACAGATTTATTTAAATTTATAGACGTTATTTTGAACTTATAGACATTCACGTGTCTGTACAGTGTGCTGTTGCTCTAACAAAAAGGCCAAAGCTCATCTCTATATGTAGAGGCGGTGCTGCATGTGGTTGACTAGCACAACAGATTTTGTCATACATAAATGACTTCAGAGATTATTTGTCTACCAAACTTTTAATCAGAAGCCTTTCACATGATGCACAACTCTACAAATTTGGGTACTGTTCTGTGAGACCTGTGCTTCTAAAGTAGTTTTAAATCCTTTTTGTTTATTTAAGTTCCAGTCAAAATGGCCAATAAGTACACAGAAGCCTCCAACACCAAGTATATAATCAGATCTACTGGTATTTCATTTGTCCACTCTACACTCTCAGAAAAAAGGTACTAAACTGTCACTGGGGCAGTACCCCTCTTGTCACCGGGGTGGTACCCTTTAGGGTACATCTCAGTACCTTTATTCAGGGAACATAACTGTACCATAATCCACTGAAATCATATTTTCTAAGTTGTATTGACTCCACACACCCCCGTCTCGTCTCCAGGCTTATTATTGTTCTGTTTTAAAACATTCGGTTATGAAAAGGTACAAATACATACTTTTTATCATGTACATACAATGACTAGAGGAGATATTTCTGAGAGGAGTAGCTATAAGATAATCCACTTGCCTAAGGAAGGAGAAATCTGGGTTTCAGAAAATGATTAAAAGCTACAGAGAAAATAGGACTAACAACCACCTGCAAGAGCTGGTAAACCAGCAAAAAGTCCCCATCAGATAAACAGCACTTAAAACTTTCATCTTTGAGAGAGAGGAGAGAATCAAGCTGCTTCAGATCTGAAAACATCCACAGGTGATTCTGTCCATCCTTCCACTGTGAGAAGACAACTCAGCGTTATGGGTCTGAAAGGATGTGTAGCTGTGAAGAAATGTTTATTGGAACATGCTCCAAAACCCATATGAAACCATTTGATTGAAAAAAAACAAGTATCACCTAAATGTTAACTTTAGGAGAGAAAGCAAACATGTTTATAATTTTTAATGTTTAATTTATTTACTGTGGCATCCTTCCACTGGCCAAACTGGCGTGGCAAGCTTAAGGGGTATGGACATGCAAAGTGGCTCTCGGGATCTCACGATGCTCCAGAGTTAAAAAGCACTATGGCATGTGCCCATCCCCTCTCTTGCTTACGGGCTCATTCCATGAGGACATTTTGTTGTGGTTGTTCATGTTGATGTTCTTGTTCCTTATTCGTAATTATTAGTGTAACTGACATAAATAATCAGTTAAACTTAGTATTATGTAGTCCCCATGGAGGAGGAAGGCTACGACTAGCCAATCACAGCACAGAAGAGCGTGGCCTGTCTGACGAAGTATTAACATAATAGAACAAAATACATACATACACACATATACATGTATGTTTCCCTCATATATGTACTGAAATGTGCTATTTTCAGAGAGCTACTTGACCTCAAGAGGCTTCTTTTATTCATCTCAGCTCCCTTTTCCAAGCAACAGGTACCAAAAGTGGCCATTCTGTATCACTGTTGTTTTAATTTGCAGTAATATTCTCTCGGTCATTGAGTACATGAGTTAACTGGTTATGTGCTACTCGAGGTTGACAACAGGCCAATGTAAAGTCCAAAAGACTGTAGAACTCGCCCCATACGAAAGAGGACAGGAAAAATGTGAGGTACTCAACCATTGGGGCGACCGAACTAGATAACTTCAGGTGCCTGATGATGCTTTATTTTGTGGTTTTAGTGGTTTCCTATTATTCTGTTTGGTGAAATATGTACTATAACTAGGGCTTTTACAACAGTACGAAGTATAGAGATCAGAAACACTCTCGGGCTCTTGGCCACCCTCATCACAGTCTATCAAGTCAAGTGAAGTCAAATGTTATTTATATAGCACTTTTTACAACAGGCATCGTCACAAAGCAGCTTTACAGAAAAATCTGGGTCCAAGCCCCTGTGAGCAAGCCAGTGCTGACACTGGCAAGAGAAGGAAGAAACGAAGACTCAAAGGGGAATTAAAAACAGAGAATAGGGTTTTACCTTTAGTATAAAATATTAAAATATAGAAAAGGGGATAAACAGGTGAAGCAATGGCTATGATTGAATAATTCAGGTCTGTGCATACAGCAGAATCATCAGAAGGGTCAGAGACATGCAGGTGAGGTTTGCACAGCGCTGCATTAAGCACACATTCACATTCTGACAGCTGTAAAAAAGGAGTTAACCCACAATAAGGTGTGATCTCGCTTCATGTCTTAATTTAACACTGATGTCTCTCTAATGCAAATTTCTCTTCTGGAAACGTTTCATGTCACGTCTAGTTTTGCTCGACCACCATCAGAGAATTAAATCACCTGTTCTATGCTGTCATCATTCCGTGCTGGTAGTTGTGATCTTCCAAAGAAGAGTGGATAAATCTGTGTTCTCTATGGATTTGTTTGATAATTTGTTCCAGGATTCTGACATCTTGTGTCCACTGCTATGTCCTGGGTAAATTGCTGAAAAACAGCCCCAGACCATTATTTCTCCTCCACCAAACTTTATTGTTGGCACTATGCATTCCGGAAGGCAGTGTTCTCCTGGCATCCACCAAACATAAATTCATCCTTCCTACTGACTCATCACTCCAGAGAACACGTTTCTGCTGCTTCAGAGTCCAGTGGCGGCATGCTTTACACCACTCCAGCTGATGCTTAGCATTGTGCATAGTGATCTTATTTTAGAAATTCAGGTGGTAAAAAGTCAGGTTGAGAAATTCAGGTTGTAAAATTCGGGTTTAGAGATTCAGGTTGTAAAAACTCCTGTAAAATTCAGGCCTGGAAATTCAGGGAAACATCCAAGGTACTTGGGAAGGGCAAACAAACGTAGATCTAATTGAACTCACACCTGGCCAATCACAAAACATCTCATTGGGAGGGGCTTCTTTGTCACTCGGGACAGAAAAACAAGCCAGTTCTTTAGCAAGCATCTTGTTTATATAAGCTCACATCAGGTACTAGTATTTATTGTTTCATTGGTTGTTTGTACAGATATAAGCTGATGCTTGATTTCAGTTCAAAGCAGTTAGTGGCCTTGCCTGTTAACATCCACGTTACAATCGCTTTTCCTACATTTAAGTAAATTTGTGTGCAAGTAACCTAAATTTGTGAGGAGCATCACAAATTCAGGTTCTGCATCATGAATTCAGGTTCAGGTTCTGGTGACACTGATTTAACTCCATATGAAGACTGTACGAAAACCGTGCATCAGGTCAAAAACCTGCACACCATTCCTGATCAGACCAAACATTCCAGTGTTGGAACAGATTTCCTGGGGCTTTTAGCTATGCTGTTTTTAGAGATGGCTAGTATAGCTAGCAAGTAATGGAAGCTCACTGCACTGTGCAAACCATTACACTGCTTCTTCAAACCTTCTTGAGTTGTTACGTGATAAATAGACTTGCTTACGTGGTTTATGACTAGGGATGTGCTTTCCGACTAATTTTGATATTTGAGTATCCGTAAAAATGAACTGATTCAGTTAATCACAGGCAATTAAAAAACAATAGAAAAAAAATGTTCTGTCTAAAACAGACATGGTTTGCGGCGTGTGATATTCAAGCATGCAGTTTGTGCAATGCTAACACAGTGGTTTTAACACGGTGGCTTCCTTTACTTCTTAGCTACATTAGCCTTGTAGCTCCAGTGCAAAATTAAAGAAGCAAACTTCAGACACCAAACATGACTTGGCTGATTAGTTACATTTTCAGATAATAAAGGAAACTGTCAATTTGATTATTGGTCAAACAGCCACTTTAAAGGACTGAGGCTTCAGGCGAAGCAGACTCGTCTTTAACAGTACTACACTATGGGAGCCAGATACTGTACTGTGTGTCCAAATACTGTAGCCCAGTTGTTGCTGCACAGTTTATCAGCATCTCTACTGACTACAAGACCACTGTCGTTCAGGTATTATTTGGATGGATGACCATTCTCAGCTCAGCAGTGACACTGATGTAGGAGAGTGTGCATGTCACAAAATTAGTGATGCTGTGGTTTTTAGGCAGTATGTACATGGTCTGGCACTCTAAAACATCTGGCCAAGAGTGGCCCTGGTGAAACTGACAGTAGATACGTGCTAGAGGATATATGAATTCTATCATCTTTGAAAAACCACATGACTAGTTCTGTCTTGACAGTTTATACAGTGCTGTGAAAAAGGATTCACCCCCCTGATGTATTCTGTTTTATTCTGTTTAAATGGCCCTGTGTGAAAAAGTAGTTGCCCATTAGTTACTCAGTGAACCAGTTAACCAAACTTAATTAATAATTGAGATCAATTAAAAAAGAAGCACACAGGCTTGAGTGCTCTAAGCATCACTTAAAAAGTCTCAACAAGCAAGACTCCCACAATCAAAAGAAATTCTGGAAGAGATGAGACAGAAAGTTATTGAAATCTATCAGTTTACAAAGGGTTACAAAGCCATTTCTAAGGACTCCAGTGAACCACAGTGAGAGCCATTATCTCTAAATGGAGAACACTTGGAACATTAGTTCTTCCCAGAAGTGGCGGGGCCTAAAAAAAAGAAAAACGGGCCACACAAGAACCCACAAGAACTAGAAGGCCTCGCTCACCTAAGATAAGGTGAGCATTCATGATCCCACCTTTAGAAAGAGAACATACCTGGTATTTTTGGGTAAGTTGTAAGGGGAAAACAAATAGTAGCCAAGAGGAACATAAATAAAAGGCTTGACGCAAAAAACACCTTGATGACTCGCAAGCCTTTTGGAATAATGCCCTGTCCTGAGGCGGAAGTGGAACTTTTTGGAAGACAGGGGTCAACACAGCATTATACAATAAGAACACCATACCAACAGTGAAACATAGTGGTGGTAGTGTGATGGTGTGGCACAAGACCAAGTCCACCTCTGAATAGCTCATAAGAAACAAAATTAAGGTTTTGAATAGCCCAATCAAAAGTCCTGACCTCTATTGTCGCAGGATGTTGAATGGACACTTCATAATGGAAAGCCCTCCAATTTCGCTGAAGTAAAGAAATTCTGCAGAGTAGAGTGGACCGAAATTCTGCTACAGCGATGTGAAAGACTGATCTCCAGTTATAGAAAGGGTTTGGATGCAGTTGTGGAGGGCAAGTACGTTTTTACATGGGTGATGTAGGTGTTGCAAAACTTTTTTCCTGCAAAAATGAAATGAGATGATAGCAGTAATTCGTCTTCTCACAGTGGAAGGATGGACAAACGGTCATCTCACTCTTAAATGTGTGTGCTAGCCTGCAATCCCAAAGGCAGTAAAAAATGGTCTAAGAAACCGAGTGATACATTTTACGTCCAAATGGAAGGAGGAGATGCTAAACTCCTTTATTGTGTAGCACACTAACACATTTCCCATCAACATGGGAGTGTTCTGAAAAGTCGCACAGTTTTCGTGTACATAGAGAGGCCAACCAAAAACCATTAGAGTATGGTGTGATTAACTACAAGATCAACTACTAATAAGTGAAATAAATACTTCTGCAACCACAATTTCAATTTTTTTAAGCCCAGATTGGAAGCTGGTTTCTGACTTTTGAGTTCACAGAACACTGTATCCCTCTACGGTGGTAATTACCAGCACTGCAGTGCCAGTTTAGCACTGCTCTTTGACAGTTTCAGAAACCACATGAGCAAGTCAAAGGACTGCATAGTTTAGTGGTTTCCCTGTTCATTTTGTGAAAGGGGTGAATGATTAGTTGATGGGCATCAAAGTCAAACAAAACGCACATTTCAGTAAAAGCTTTTCTTTACACGAGGCGGTGTGCTTGCAATAAGCTATTTTTGTGTATATTGTGGTGTCAGCGTAAAAGAAGACACAGGAAACATAGCAATATAGATGAAAGCTCTTTTACTGAGCCTTGAGGAGGAAGAACCGCTGCTCTAGAAGCAGACGGCCTAAAAGCAGGCAGGTCACTTCTGACCACACATTTCCTGTACATGGTAGCCACGTAGCACTGCTTAATTAGCCCTCACCCCAACAAAGGTTAGCACAAATAACATGTCTGCACATCTTCCTATGCACCCATGGCCAAAAAAGTCAGTAGAGAGACTCTACAACAGGTGAAGTCTCTGAGGTGCGAGCCTGTTTCAAGCCGCGGAGGTTGCAAGTGTTGCCTTTTTCTCTATTGGATAAACGAATGGCATTCTTGAAAATAGCCGCTAATGCTCTTTTTTCGTCCAAATGTCGCTAGATCTTCTGAATTGCGAGGTTATTAATGAGTTCAAATGTGCATATTTCAATGTGCAAGCTGATGTTCCTGTGCATAGAATTGACATCATAATTGTTAACTTCACTAAAATACCCCACACAAACCAGAAAGCCTTGTCAAATGTGGGGTTAAGTTACTTTCACAGTAGTACAGTACAGTTTGAGTAGCTGATGTTGGTATAGTAATAGTGTTGTACAGGAGAAATACAGTATTAGGCTTACTATAGGAGTGTTAACTTGCTTGTAACATGGTTTTAGCAATGTGCATATTACCACTACTTATCTGCTGTGTAGTTAACCGTTTGCAAAATGCTGATAAGTCCTTGATATTGTTGATACATCTTTCAAACTTTCTGCTCAGGCTACTGTTGGGACCAAGAGCTATTTGCTTCCTTGCCTAAAGCCCTGACATATGATGGTTTTTAAAATCTAAACTATTCTGTGCTGTGGTTTTATTGTCTTAATCACTTACAAAAATAAACAAAAATAAAATAAACAAAAACAGAAAAGGGTATTCAATCAAAAATAAAAGAAAGTAGAGTAAAAGACTTCAGCCACTGAGTTGTTGTGGAAGGGAGAAAAAGGCTTCTTCTTTACTGCGCAAATACAGTGTTCCACACAACAGTTTATATACCATTTATCTGGGATAATGTGATATCCCCCCGCCTTACTTCTCAAATTTTGATATTAGCTCATTCTCTAATAGGTGCATCTCTTTGTCCATCAATTTGGCCATCGCATGATGAGCTCATTCCTCAAAACTGGCTTCAACAGGTTTTTACCAGCCTGCTCTACCTTTCAAGGTCAACTTGTCCCTCTCTTCACTGGGTCAGTAGGTACACACAGGCCTCTCTGTGAACCCAGCTGCTTTCCAGTGTCTAGAATCTCCTATGCAGACAGACTAAGGCCGACCCTTTGTGAGAGAATTCATATTCTCTGTTAGGCAATACTTCCTATTTGGTTATTGATTACAACATCTAATCTATTTGATTACTGATTAAGGGAATATTTATTCAAAATTTCCGTCACCCAATATCATAATGCTGGGCGAGTTGCAATAAATCAGCCTTACGACACAGCTCAAACTGTTCTACGGACGGCGCACTAATAAACGCACTTAATGGAAACATCACAGCCCAAGACCCATCCCCACACACACAAGAAACAGCCAAGCCAACGACTACCCAGCACAACCAAAAGAAATGATCAATTCATTTATTGAATGAAATAACATGCCCAACACTACATGGCCCTGTGTGAAAAAGTAGTTGCCCATTAGTTACTCAGTGAACCAGTTAACCAAACTTAATTAATAATTGAGATCAAATAAAAAAGAAGCACACAGGCTTGAGTGCTCTAAGCATCACTTAAAAAGTCTCAACAAACAAGACTCCCACAAAAGAAATTCTGGAAGAGATGAGACAGAAAGTTATTGAAATCCATCAGTTTACAAAGGGTTACAAAGCCATTTCTAAGGCTCTCGGACTCCAGTGAACCACAGTGAGAGCCATTATCTCTAAATGGAGAACATTTGGAACAATAGTTCTTCCCAGAAGTGGCGGGCCTAAAAAAAAAGAAAAACGGGCCACACAAGAACCTACAAGAACTAGAAGGCCTCGCTCACCTAAGATAAGGTGAGCATTCATGATCCCACCTTTAGAAAGAGAACATACCTGGTATTTTTGGGTAAGTTGTAAGGGGAAAACAAATAGTAGCCAAGAGGAACATAAATAAAAGGCTTGACGCAAAAAACACCTTGATGACTCGCAAGCCTTTTGGAATAATGCCCTGTCCTGAGGCGGAAGTGGAACTTTTTGGAAGACAGGGGTCAACACAGCATTATACAATAAGAACACCATTCCAACAGTGAAACATAGTGGTGGTAGTGTGATGGTGTGGCACAAGACCAAGTCCACCTCTGAATAGCTCATAAGAAACAAAATTAAGGTTTTGAATAGCCCAATCAAAAGTCCTGACCTCTATTGTCGCAGGATGTTGAATGGACACTTCATAATGGAAAGCCCTCCAATTTCGCTGAAGTAAAGAAATTCTGCAGAGTAGAGTGGACCGAAATTCTGCTACAGCGATGTGAAAGACTGATCTCCAGTTATAGAAAGGGTTTGGATGCAGTTGTGGAGGGCAAGTACGTTTTTACATGGGTGATGTAGGTGTTGCAAAACTTTTTTCCTGCAAAAATGAAATGAGATGATAGCAGTAATTCGTCTTCTCACAGTGGAAGGATGGACAAACGGTCATCTCACTCTTAAATGTGTGTGCTAGCCTGCAATCCCAAAGGCAGTAAAAAATGGTCTAAGAAACCGAGTGATACATTTTACGTCCAAATGGAAGGAGGAGATGCTAAACTCCTTTATTGTGTAGCACACTAACACATTTCCCATCAACATGAGAGTCTTCTGAAAAGTCGCACAGTTTTCGTGTACATAGAGAGGGCAACCAAAAACCATTAGAGTATGATGTGATTAACTACAAGATCAACTACTAATAAGTGAAATAAATACTTCTGCAACCACAATTTCAATTTTTTTAAGCCCAGATTGGAAGCTGGTTTCTGACTTTTGAGTTCACAGAACACTGTATCCCTCTACGGTGGTAATTACCAGCACTGCAGTGCCAGTTTAGCACTGCTCTTTGACAGTTTCAGAAACCACATGAGCAAGTCAAAGGACTGCATAGTTTAGTGGTTTCCCTGTTCATTTTGTGAAAGGGGTGAATGATTAGTTGATGGGCATCAAAGTCAAACAAAACGCACATTTCAGTAAAAGCTTTTCTTTACACGAGGCGGTGTGCTTGCAATAAGCTATTTTTGTGTATATTGTGGTGTCAGCGTAAAAGAAGACACAGGAAACATAGCAATATAGATGAAAGCTCTTTTACTGAGCCTTGAGGAGGAAGAACCGCTGCTCTAGAAGCAGACGGCCTAAAAGCAGGCAGGTCACTTCTGACCACACATTTCCTGTACATGGTAGCCACGTAGCACTGCTTAATTAGCCCTCACCCCAACAAAGGTTAGCACAAATAACATGTCTGCACATCTTCCTATGCACCCATGGCCAAAAAAGTCAGTAGAGAGACTCTACAACAGGTGAAGTCTCTGAGGTGCGAGCCTGTTTCAAGCCGCGGAGGTTGCAAGTGTTGCCTTTTTCTCTATTGGATAAACGAATGGCATTCTTGAAAATAGCCGCTAATGCTCTTTTTTCGTCCAAATGTCGCTAGATCTTCTGAATTGCGAGGTTATTAATGAGTTCAAATGTGCATATTTCTATGTGCAAGCTGATGTTCCTGTGCATAGAATTGACATCATAATTGTTAACTTCACTAAAATACCCCACACAAACCAGAAAGCCTTGTCAAATGTGGGGTTAAGTTACTTTCACAGTAGTACAGTACAGTTTGAGTAGCTGATGTTGGTATAGTAATAGTGTTGTACAGGAGAAATACAGTATTAGGCTTACTATAGGAGTGTTAACTTGCTTGTAACATGGTTTTAGCAATGTGCATATTACCACTACTTATCTGCTGTGAGTTAACCGTTTGCAAAATGCTGATAAGTCCTGCCTCCATTAGTTATTGTTGATACATCTTTCAAACTTTCTGCTCAGGCTACTGTTGGGACCAAGAGCTATTTGCTTCCTTGCCTAAAGCCCTGACATATGATGGTTTTTAAAATCTAAACTATTCTGTGCTGTGGTTTTATTCTAATTATTGTCTTAATCACTTACAAAAATAAACAAAAATAAAATAAACAAAAACAGAAAAGGGTATTCAATCAAAAATAAAAGAAAGTAGAGTAAAAGACTTCAGCCACTGAGTTGTTGTGGAAGGGAGAAAAAGGCTTCTTCTTTACTGCGCAAATACAGTGTTCCACACAACAGTTTATATACCATTTATCTGGGATAATGTGATATCCCCCCGCCTCACTTCTCAAATTTTGATATTAGCTCATTCTCTAATAGGTGCATCTCTTTGTCCATCAATTTGACCATCACATGATGAGCTCACTCCTCAAAACTGGTTTTCAACAGGTTTTTACCAGCCTGCTCTACCTTTCAAGGTCAACTTGTCCCTCTCTTCACTGGGTCAGTAGGTACACACAGGCCTCTCTGTGAACCCAGCTGCTTTCCAGTGTCTAGAATCTCCTATGCAGACAGACTAAGGCCGACCCTTTGTGAGAGAATTAATATTCTCTGTTAGGCAATACTTCCTATTTGGTTATTGATTACAACATCTAATCTATTTGATTACTGATTAAGGGAATATTTATTCAAAATCTCCGTCACCCAATATCATAATGCTGGGCGAGTTGCAATAAATCAGCGTTACGACACAGCTCAAACTGTTCTACGGACGGCGCACTAATAAACGCACTTAATGGAAACATCACAGCCCAAGACCCATCCCCACACACACAAGAAACAGCCAAGCCAACGACTACCCAGCACAACCAAAAGAGAACGAGCCCCCAATGTATATTACGACCTGTCTAGGGGTTTGTGGTGATCAAAACATGAAAAAAAGACAAAAGAGAGCCAGATGACGTTTGAACAGATCAAGTCATGTTATTTTCCTTTTGTGCTGCTCTTTTGTATACATGACACAGGACAGCATCAGAGTGGGCAACAACAAACATAGCCAGCCTAGCTAGAGATTTTAGAGAACTAACTTACCTATGTACAATTAAAGAAACAAAAATACAGCCAGTCTTCCCCAACTCCCTGACTATACCAAAAACAGGAGAAAACAAGGTCAAAAGAAATGGCACCCACTCCTACAACCTGGTTGGCATAAGAGTGAGTAAAGTTTACAGAGAAAGATCATGAGCTTACCGCTAAACAGTAGAGGTAACTGGGTAGAGAACAAGAGGTAAAGCTAAGCTATTTCATTTGAGATGAGGACAGACAATACACACTAGCCATAAAACAAACATTTCTGAGCTGCGATTCAGATCTAAAAACAATCGCCCCAAGTCGCCATGGAGGAAAGCCTTGATGACATCCAGCGCGGCCTTCGAAGATATACCCCATGCAATCACAGCCAGCCAATCAGATGCAAGCATCGTTCCGGGACTCCAGTAAATCACATGCACGAGTGGGCGGGTTCCTAATAAGCGAGAGCGAGAATGAAAGAAAAAGCAAAACAATACAAACATCCTAGGGATGTAACAGGAGCTATCAGGCTTCCGTTGCTAACTAACACTAGAAGTCAATAGTCACCCAAAATGTTTTTCCTAAGTACTTCCCCAAAACGTATTTCAACCCAGTCAAATCACATTCAGCTCTTCATTAAGGACATAAAGACTTGGTTTAGGACACAGTACGACTAAGAGGAGTCAGAATTTAGCGCAACGCCTGTTGTCTAAAATGGCTGCCATCTACATGGTCATGTCCTTAATTATGACCTTAGTGTGGTTTGAGTTGAGAGGTTTTGTCTGCAAACAAAGGAGATTAAAATCTGGAGTAAGTGGATAATTGTGTAAATTAGATTTTTCACTGTGCCATTTGGTTAAGATGGCAGTAATAATTGTAATGATAACAGAGTGAATGATGCAAAGGAGATAAGCAGTCCTGTCAGTCAACACTAGCAGGACTAAGGCCCAATCCCATTTCTTATTGGTACCCCTACCCCTTGTTTTCGAGTGTCACTTTGCCTCTTGGAATTGATAATACACTAATAATACATAATAATACACTAATAATAAAAATTTTAATTATGTAATTTTTTAACAGAGAAAATTCTCACATTTGTGGGTTTCTTTGGTCGCTTGTTCAGCCATCTTGCCGGTTTTTCCTTTTTTTCTCATAACACTCTGTTTAGAGTGTGCCTCTGAAAAACCTCTGTTTGGAGGGCCATGTAGCCCTAACACTTCACTCTACCCCTCTATCTCATCAAAAATTGGGACACCTTACCTCTAGGCGTGGACGTGCAAAATGGAGGGGTAAGGGGTAAGTGGTTGGGGTGAGGGGTGTAATGGGATTGGGCCTATGACACATGTCTATAATAAACTTTACCTCTTTTTTAAGCAGATAGCTGCCACAGCAATTCCTAGGATGATGCACACCACAGCCACTACAGCAGCTACCATCAATCCAGTGTTTCCTGAAAATGATGGAAAAAAGACTTAAAGCAAGAATCCATGAATTAAATTTATACAGTTTTGCACTTTTTCTCACGTAATTATGGCAACACATGTTTGGTGTCTTAAGTTTACTTCTTTAGTTTTGCACTGGAACTTAGAGGTTAATGTAGCTCGTGGAAACTTATGGTCACCGAGCAGCACTGTGCTAACTGACATGCCTAAATCATCACACATTTGCCACAAATTGTCAAATTCTTAAGTTCTCTTAGACTTGCTTATGTAGTTTCTGACACTATGGCAAACTGTGGTCTATAAAAAATGACACAAGTACATTAGCAAAGCTAATAACAGTAGTAGCCATTCTGAAGCGTGAATTTTGTCTGTTTTTTTCTTGTCCATTTTAATAAATTAAAGTATGTCTTACAGTGCCTGAAACCACATAAGCCGATTACTCAGCAACAGGACATGACAAGGCAAGTGTATGATGATGTAGGCCTCAAGTCCTCCTCTCAAAGGAAGAAAACAGTTAAATTCCTGATAGAATTTTGAAAACTTAAAAAAAAAAATGGAGTGATGTTTGAGTGATGGACAACCTTGTCTTAAAACTGAACGATAATCAGTTTAAAGCATTACATGATTTACTCATTTAACTATTTAAGTCATTTTTTGAGCTGGAAATGTAACTGTGTGCTGAACCCTTGTGTGGTGTTGATGTTGTTGTTACTCAGTGGTCTGGTGGACCCACCATATTATTGGTTTTTTAATCAATAGTCATAACAATTTATGTAAAAATACCAGATGTTTATTATATCACACGTGGCCAGTGTAGAGTTCTCCTTTAGCAGCTGTAGCCAGTAGGCAGCCTGTCCATGTTGTCCACCCTCACACACACACAGATATACAAACACATACACACACAGACACACACACACTAACAGCAGGCCATGTAGGAGAAGAACAGAGTGAAGGACACAGCACCTCCACACTTTTATTCCTCGCAGGTTCAGCCCAGCACCACATGTGTAATATAAATGTGTAGGGGGTGAACAGAGTGGAGTCACTGAAAATGTGTTAATTTATATGTTCTTCACAGAAAATGAGCAAAGGTGAGGAATCTGAGGTTGAAATAATAATGAATCGCATCATTTTTTCTTTTGGTAAACATAGAAAATGAGTCCCACAGACCCCAACACCACACAAGGGTTAAATAACAGAGAGAGAAACAGAAGCATTCTTACTGTTATGCTTCTTGTACAACAAGTGAAAACACAGTTTGACTGAAGGTCTGTCTAGTGTTCTTTCACTCACACACCATTTAGAAAGGCACTACCTTCTGACAGTGGACACAGGATTGGCATCTGGTAAGTGTCTGTCCCCACAACGTTAGACGCCTTACAGGACACGTTGCTGGCCCGCGGTCCTGTCAGCTCTGACACTGCTGTTCTTCCAGCATATGTAGTCGTTGTGTTGAAGTGTGGGTGGACAGCGCTGCTCCCATCAACCATCCAGAAGATGTTAGCTTGGGGCTCTGCTTCTGCTCGACACACGCACTGGACACCTCCAGCTGACACAAAGCATGTTGAATTCATCAGGATGGAGGGGGGGACTGAGAGACAGGAAGACACAGCACACAGGACATGACTGCTGAGTCTTAAAGCTGTACTGCTCAACATGTTAACCAGGGCTAAAGGTGCATGAAGCAGAAACACATTGGTGTTCTTACTGTCACAGACTTGATCTTCATTCCTCTAATGCATTATCGCTCTAACACACTTAATTCAACTCATCAAAAGTTTAGTAGGTGCTTTTTGAGTAGGGCCTGGACCCCAACCCTCCCGGACTGGAGATGAAGACCTCTGCTCTAAAGCACTGGTGTAGTCTAGTCTGAAGCAGTGGAGAGGTTTTGCCAGCAGAGGGGGCAGTGCCTTTATTAATCGCTCTAACACAGTGGCCCAGTCTTATAGATCTCTGTAGTCGTGTCGTCATTCTGTAGATGGTGTCGTGCCCATATTAGGAACTCCAGACTAAGCTGGATTTCTCTATGACAGAAATGAATTGTGGTTTGGAAAATCGCTCTTATCATGCCCTATGGAAAAATAAAATGTTCCAAAGCCGATGCATTTTGACAGACAAGCAGTGCTTAATTTGTGCTGGATCCTGCTGGAAATAGATCTAGCACCTCTCATATCTGGAACAAAAGCATCCTGGAACTTATTTACGTGGATCCAGCCCTATTTTTAAATAAAATAAAATAGAACAGAAAGCAGTGACCAACGCTCACACAATTCAACCCTGTGCCAAATGTGGGCATATGGGCATGTAGCTTTCAGGGGCAGTCGTGGGCTGGAGGTTAGGCCCTGTGACAAGAAGGTTGCCGGTTCGATACCCTGAGCTGACAGGACATGACTGAAGTGCCCTTGAGCAAGGCACCTAACCCCCAACTGCTCCCAGGGCCCTGTGGATAGGGCTGCCCACCGCTCTGGGTAAGTGTGCTCACTGCCCCCCAGTATGTGTGTTCACTAGTGTGTATGTGGTGTTTCACTGCATGGATGGGTAAAATGCGGAGGTGAAATTTCCCCGTTGTGGGACTAATAAGGGTCACTTAATCTAATCTAGTTTAACACTCTGTAAATGTTCTGTTGACACCTCCAGTCATCCCACAGCATCGATGAGATGTTATGGTTGCATCATTGTACTGCGGTCATCATAGTAACAGTAGGTGTATTTCATGCCATTGAATGCTACCGTATTAGGTGGAGCACTTAGAGCACTGTTGCATCTATATCCTCCTCCCAATAACTGTCCAGGAAACGTTAGTTTTGGGCGCTGCTTCCACTCGACACACACACCGGACACCTCCAGCTGACCCAGAGCACATTGAGTTCACCAGGATGAACTGAGAGACAGGATAGCCAGGCATGACTAGTCTTAATGCTGCACTGCTCAACATGTTAACCAGGGCCAAAGATTCATGAAGCATAAAAACACACTGGTGTTCTTACTATCACAAACTTCAGTTCTCTAAAGCAGGGGTCTTTAACTCTGGCTCTCGCTCAAACACACCTGATTCAACTCATCTGTTAATGGACTAGTAGGTGCTTTTTGACACCGGCCCTCCAGAACCAGAGATGAAGACCCCTGATCTAAAGTGCTGGTGTGATGCCATACCGCCTATTCATTACTCTGAAGTGAACAAGTCTCATAGATCTCTTGTCATCATTCTGTAGTTGCCATCATGCCTATATTAGGAACACTGAATAGACATAATAAGACTGATAACTTCACCACAGTATCCTACAAAAACCAGCAAGCTTTGTCAATATGGTAGTTTGAAGTCTTCGGCAGTTTTAGGCTGCAGTTGGAGTAGCTGGTGCTGGTATATAATAGTGTTGAAGTTAATAGTAGACTTACTTTCATACATATTGATTTGAAATGAGCACTTGCTTGGAATTTGTTTGTAGTTGTAATTTGACTGCAGAACAGCCTCGTAATTCAGGGAATCCTGTAAAAGGACAAAATGTCTCGTCTTTGGGACATTTTAAATGACCACAGGCCATGACCACAATGATTTTCAATGCAATTCATTGATATCATAGAGAAAACCAGTTTAGACCTGGAGTTCCTGATATGGGCGTGATGACTACAGAAAGATGCACCTTTCATAGATCTTTACTGGACTCTGCTGCCTTGCTCTGTTCGCACAGCCTCACTGATGATAAGCTCCACTTCAGAGCACCGAATAAGGTAATGTTCAAATTAGGTTGGGTTTCTTCTTTTTGCTCATGTTAACAGCTGGAGGAGATGCTCCAGTGCCACTAATGCTAAGGGCTATATTGTGACATGCTAATCACAGTTAGAAAGACTAGCCTGGCTAACACTTACAGCACAAAATAGCCAACAAACCATTTGCATTACATTCATAGTATAATTTCACTTTAAATATGATCCTCTATGTTTTTCCACTTAGAATCACTCTAATTATTTTGACTTTTTTCTTTCATTTTTAAAATTATTTTAATATTCGCAACCTACATTATCTCTATAAATACAATAAATATATAGTAAATATGAAATATATATAAAATAAAAATAAGATAACCTTATTAATTAACAATGTTACAGTTTGTTACTTGCTACTGAATAGGCAATATATATAATACTAAAGATAATAAATATAAACTCTGTCCTTCACAAACTCTCTTCACAAAAACGAACCATATAAATATTATAATTTAAAAAGCAAAGAAATATTTACACAAGAAGTAAAGCCATTAAAATATCATTGGAAATACCAGTATACACAGAAACATTTATAACGGTGAACCTGTGAGCATAAATCCCTGTTTTTTGGGTTTTTTTCTACAATAACAAAAACTTGGTTAGTCAAGTTATCAGTGCCCCTCATTGCCAACATTATGTTTGATTATTTTCAAAATGACCACAGTATTTGGAGACCTCTCTGGTGGAAATGTGTAATTGCAGTCGACGTGAGAACCCCTTCACCCAGAGGATGAATCTGATGATTGCAAGTATGTTGAAACAGAATTTAAAGAGAAATCAATCAAGATTGGTAACGGACGTGAGTGAATGATCTACTATTGTCATCATATTTTCATCAATATATTGATTATTGACTTTACACAGTGACACTTTTCACAGCAGCACAAACACCATATTTTAGCCTGTCTTCTCCTGACATTGGAATGCTAATTCTTTCATTTCTAACCAGAAGATCATGCATCATACACCTCTGAATGTGATTCTTTCTTAAAAAGATGTTATTGCTTGCTGTTTCATTTGCGGGATTTCCAGTGCTGTGTTGAGGTGTGCATTTATAGTCGGAACTACACCAGAGGGGGCAGCCAAGTACAATGAAGCTGGACTCAGGAGCTCTAGCTGAGGCTTGCTGAAATGAATCTTGAACAACTGCCATATAAAACACAATTATTATACACACCAACAAAAGTGGCACTTCTATAGGGAAGGGGTCTGAGATCTACCTGTGCCCATGTGTTCAGAGGTTCAGTCAGGGACTTTTGACAGGGACTTTAAATAAAATATCAAAATAAATAAGGAAATATTCACAATGGACATTCAGCAGTACTTGCTTTGATTGACCTCTTCCAATAGAGTTACGGGCAGTGCAGGACACTGATGTGTCTCGTTTGACAGCTTTAAGGGGAAACGATTTTGGTGCTGTGTGGGTCGTCGTGGAACCCTTTTGGTTAACAAGCCACTTGTACTCAGTTGGTTCAGGGTTGCTCTTACTAGGACACATGAGTGAGATTGTACCACCCTCAACCACACTTCTATCTGCTCCATCTATTTTAACATCTTCAGGGGCGTCTGTGGAGATGCAGTGGATATAGATTATATGTTTTATCGCTGCATTTCTTATGACCTACAAACTATTTCACTGTAAACAGTCCAGAGTTAGCTGAGTTCAGTAGCACAGGTAGTGGCAAATAAACTATATAGCCAAAATGAAGCCAGATGAACTGTAATGTAGATGGCTAGCCAGGCCTTCCCATCCAACATCAGCTCACAAAGGCTCTTTTGACTGAATGCGCACAAATTCTCACAGACACACTCCAAAATCAAATTGGAGGCTGTTATAGTTGCAAAAGGGGGCAACTCCATAGTAATGTCCATGGTTTTGGAAAGGGAAGTCTAACAAGCTCATAGAGGTGCAATAGTCAGGTGTCCACAGACTTTTGGCCATATAGCATAAGTGGAAAAGAAAATCTGTCTGAATAGACAGAGAACTGCTTCGCTCTTGGACAATTTCACTTTAAATTAGCTGGGCAAGCCAACATGAGGAGCTGTTTTCCTGGACATCAGTTGAGTCTAAACTGATGTCTAAACTGACAGTGGCCCTAAAATATGATTTCCTGTTGTTTTGGAGCTCCATCAGTTGAGCTCATTGGCAGGTGGAGAGAAGTGAATTGTTTTGGGAGTAGAGGGTTCTCACCCCTCACCTTTCACTCCTCATTGCTCCCTAGCAGCTCAACACACACAACATTTCACAAGCAGAGAGCTTCATGGAGTTATTATCTAAAAATATACAAGTCCACTGGTGGAATGGTCAGTAGCAGGGCTGCAGAAAGAGGCTATGCCTAGTCTTCGACCAAACTGCAGGGCTAATGGTGATTTTTTTTTAGTCTAGGCTTAGGCTTAATCTGGATATATATAACTAGCCCTAGAAGATACGCACACAGAGTTAGCTCACTAATAACCAATTTTAAATGAGTAAAGAAGGACCTACAAGATACTGATAAACATGCTTAGTTGTATATCATTTTTCCTATTTTTACATTCACTTTATATATATTTTGATTATTACAAAATACATTGAGAAATGATTTTGTCTGATTCTGGTGTACATTGCATTGAATTATGATCTACACAGAAAGAATGAAACATCGCTCTGAGGTTCACCACTTTTAACAATACAAAGTGAAGAAAACATGACAGCTTGTAAATTTTACTTACATAAGATGTTGAGCATAACAGTTGTACTATATATAGATTTGCCGTTGAATGTGCTGTTGCAGCTGAGTGTTCTGTTGTGGTCTAGACGGTTTGCTCTGAACTGAGCACGTGCCACCAAAGTCCACAGTCCTCCTGAGACCACAGTGCTGGTCATGTTGTTAGAAATGTAAGACAAACCCATCCATTCTAACGGTGGTGGGGACGATGGGCAGGTATACTGGACTGTGCAGTTGGCAGAGAATAACTTTCCATCCGTTTGTGTGTTCTCAACGGAAATGCTAACCTCAGGGTTCACTGGAATCAAAGCACAAATATTAATATTAATTAGTCAAAAGACTTTCGTAGTCCAAAATCATAATCACGTGTGTAATTATTAATTTAAAAGTCATTTAAAATCATAGTGAATGGGAAATCATAATGATGCATTTGACATATTTGGGAGTGAAATATGGTATTGGGGAGGGTCTCTGAGCTGGCTGAGGGTTTTTTCTTGGTAACAGGTGGGGGTGGCAGAGGTGGAGATAATGACATCTGCTGGTACACAGTGATGTAATTAAAACTCAGATGTTTTAGAGGTGAAAAGTCAAAAGGAGGCAAAAGTCATTACGCTTCTACAAAAAATGCAGGAAAACAAGAATGCTATCTTTTAAAAGGTATGGTATAACGAAGTGTGTATAATATGAAGAGGCACATGAACTAAACCATTCTCATTTCTCATACTCATTTTCCTGGCTGCACGTTTTGGATGTTTGTATTGTTTGTATACTCACAGACATTTATTAGGATGTATTTATATTGGTTGCTAGATGTTTCTGGATAGATCCATGGATACAGGCTTATTCCGTTATCTTCCTGGTGGACATTGTTGATCTTTAAGCTGCAGTCTCCCTGACTGGGACTTCCAGGCACTGATGTTCTTCCTCTAAACTCAGCTATTATATCTGCAGTGTTTCTAGAATACACTACAGGGAACCCTGTACCTTTATACTTGTACCATATCACGTCACTGTGTGAGCTGGTGTGGCACGATATCATCACACAGCTGCCCTTAACAGCTTTAACTGATTGTGGCACCTGAACCTCCCAGCCATGACTCAGGCAGCTCAGCACTGAAACTGTGGAGGTGAAGAGAGATGATAAGATAAAGAGAGTTTGTTCAACTTAATGAGGTCACTACTGAACCAAAAAAAAAAAAAGACTTGCAACATTTTCCACATCTTAGAATATTCAACTGCTGGTATTAAAATAACGTTTCAGCTACCAATGCTTTGGGGCTTAATTATTTTAGCTAAAAGTAAAATAAAAAAAACAACAACTAGATTTTAAATTGAAAAGGGACAATTAGACCTCACAACCAAAAAGAGAAAACAGAAAGAAAATTAAAGCCACAATTAGCAATGGGTGGGTCCAAGCACTAACAGCTCAGTAAGGCTTTTGCAGTTTGAGGCAGAGAGGCTTAATGCAGTTTGGGCCAGATTAAAAACCAAAGAGAGTCAAGGTGTATCAAAAGGTTTTCATTTGCCATAAAAGTTCAGCTGTGGTCTTTAAACATGATATATGTGAAAATTCATATATACTGATATTTTGAGCTTTGTATAACGTCCAAAAGGTTTTTAACAAAGAAATCAAGACGTAGGACAAATAGGACATTAGTTTTTGCAAACATGACCAGTTCTCAGAAATTAACCATTTGATAAGCATGCCAGAAAGAGGCTCAGTGGACCTTTTAAGTATTGTAAGACCTTGAAAAGTGGGATCAAAATCCATGGACTAGTTTGAAAAATGCAGTTAACAATATTAACAATAGTGAAAAAAAAATCCGCATTTTAAAAATACATTGATAATTGTAAAGTTATTTGAAACATTGTACTGTGTTACCTGAAACCAGTCATCTGACCATAAGTAAAAATGTGCACTGGACCGTAAGTAAAAACATGTGCCTGAGTGGAAGGGACTAGACCCTAAGATATAAACACACAGACTAGAAACAAAGTTTCAGGTCTAAGCGAGTTAAGGTTTGGTCTGATCAATTCGTTTTGAATCAGAACAATAATAAGAAAAACATTGAACAATTACAATAGGCTCCTAGGCACTGTGAACCCTAACAAATTATTGATTGTTATTCACAAAAAGGAGGAACACATTTTCAAGGTTTTCTTTAAACTGGCATGCAAATTTGTAGGCAGTGGAAAAGGTGACAAGTTCAATAACCAAACCCTTTTTATGGGGGGTGGGTTGGAGGGAGTCTTGGTCCCCAAAGAAAAATTTTAGTGATTTTAGCATGAAAATGAATGTGGGATGATTGGCACATTAATTTTGGAATCACTTTCGTAATGTAGGCAAGTAAAGTCATAATTGAAAGCAAACTTTACCAGTTAGGAAGAGTTTGTGTCTGTCCATTACTGTGTAAGGCCTAGAAAAGTGAAGAAAAAAAAAAAGAAAGTGAATCACGCTTTAGACTTTTATCTTTCAGATTAGTTAGAAATGGAAAAATGTTTACAGTTGCATGCAAAAGTCTGGGTGCCCTTGTCGAATTCCATTTGTTGATTTCCTGTACAGAGAACTGCACATTTTAATGCACAATCACTTTAGTTGCTGAATTTAATCTAAAAAATAAAACACAAAATGTGGACTGTACAAAAGTTATGGCACATAACATATTATCGTGTGTGTTAACTTATTTTCACTTAGAAAATCAGCAAAACGTCATTTGACCAAGGGTGTTCAAATTAACATAAAATTCAATGAACTCAAATATGTGATTGACACTGATATTTCCAAAATATTTAACATTATCATTTGGGTTATTCCATGCCAAATCATCTATTAGACTTCCTCACACCCATAATGTCGGAATAACTCAGCCAGCTAGTGTTGTTCTCAATGTAGTTACTGAATAATACACTTCTGAGATGTAATCCTTTTTTTATTAATAGTTAATAATTAGTTAGTGGAATAACCCACTTACTCTTTAGAAACATGCATTTTTCCAGATGCACCTAAAAGAGCAGTTGTTAAATCCCAACCCCAAAACATCATAATCTCAGTAATCAGCACTGAGTAACTTTGGCAAAATTTCCAATCTGTACTGTCAGAGTGAAGATAAAAAAGTAATCACAACCAGTTAACTTCCTCAATTAAAATAATATGTGTGGCAAATATCACTCTAGTTTCATACTAAGTACCTTTACTTTTATTGCCATTTAATAAATGTAGCAGATGATCTGAGACAAACACTACTGCAAACATTGAAGTCCTGCATTTGATGCTCCTGTATATTCTCTAACTGTATGACAGACTGGATTGGGCTTTCTGGACCTGTTCCAAATTGGTTCACACATTTAACTAGAAGACAGTACTGGTGTACCACAGAGCTCGGTACTGGGGCCCCTTCTCTTCTGTTCCTGTATAGGCCACACACAGAGAATTGTCCCAGAGCTTGGGTTCAGGTATCATAGCTACACTAAAGAACACCAGATTATCAGATGATGCACTGTCTGTCTAGCTTTCTAAGTCTGATAGTGCTTAAATAAAAACAATGAACAAATGTAAAGCTGAAATGATCTTTTTTAGCACAGAAGTTACAGATATATTTATCATTCTCAACACAGAGTTCACATTTAACTTGCACATTGATAATATCAACTTTCTTTCACTTCAGAAACTTTATCTGGGTTTTGGCCTTCATCTCCTTTCAGCTTGCTAAGAAATACTGCAAAGAGTAGAACTTGTACAAAAAAGTAGTAATACACTATAGACTTTTAGTTGTTAGTAACCTTTGAGCTGTTGCAGAATTACTGAATTTGTTTGCCTGTTTCATGTAGAATTGATTGCAATATTTTTAATACTTTGTAAAGCTTAAAATAAAATGGTTTCTCTCAAATCTCTAAGAGCTGGTTTCTTGGACATATATTTAACCTAGTCTAAGACTAGATCTATGAAGTATTTCACCATTAAAGTCCTATTTAGTCCATGATTAGGGATAATCTGGCTTCAGGAACTGTAGTTTTGCTTTCAAAAAATCAAAATATCTTTTAGCCCTCTATGCTCGCAAATCAGCTACACCATTGATGTTTGTGGGTCAAATTGTGGGTTAGATTGCTTTTTTTGCAGCCACATTTTTTACTGGATTATCTTGGTTTTTCCATTATACCACAGTTGTTATTTTTTCAGAAACAAATATTGTTATATTCAAATTTGTTATAAATGGATAAACAGCAGTCATTTGTGGTTATCATACAGTGCCTGCTTTGTCCAATCAATCTCTCATTATGTTAAAACAGTTTTGCAGGCGATGGAATTGAATAAATTCACACAATGGCTAGAGGCATTGAGGATCAATCTGGAAATAAATTTTATTCTTCTAACCAGCTTATTAGGTCAACTACCTTAAAAACACAGAATTCTTGTGGGTTGTTTTGTTTTGGTGTTTGTTTTTATTTTTACTGTATTCATGTTTATTTTACATCCATCAACAAACAATATATAGTGTTTTATGAGTTTTAAATAATATACTTAGCTGCCTAAGACTTTTGAACAGTAATTACTTTGAAATTTAATCTGTAACCTAATCCCAAAGATTACGACATTAATGTAATTTGGCTACTGTTCATTACTTTTCATTTGCTTGTCTTGTTAAAGTCCTCTCCACTTTTTGAAATTATAATATAACATTGGGGGTCGCTGTCAGATATCAATTATTATATAGCTGTCAATTACAGTTGAAACTCTAATTAAACCCAAGACAGATTGTTTTGTTAATAGTTAATAGTAATAACTGTTATAGTCTTTTCTTTGTCATCGTCATATTTATAGCAACTTGTAGAACATTGTAAAAGGCAACGAAACTGAATCTCTATACTGGATATGTATGATAGTATTGTTGCTGTTAATAATTTAGTTTTGTTTTATGCCCCATATCATTGAAAAGTACATTTCCCCCACTTTTTAAAAACAAATATATGTAAACACTGTCAAAGTCCAAGACATAACTAGTCTAGTTTAAACACTGTCATATGTAAATATAGAAACAGCCTGTTTTGAATACATTGTTTCTGTGATGTCACGAAAAAGTCATTTGCATATATGTACCTATTCAGCCTACAGCAGGTTAGCCCTTGCCCACTCTAATTGAAATTCTAGGGATTGTTCCAGCTCTGAGTGCGTTTTGAATGAGGCACAGCCAATCAGAAAAGATCTTATTTACATATGGGTAATTTACATGACATGCAGTTTTTGAGTCCAAGTCCATTATTTTCCCAAACAATGATATAATACATACTTGACATACATCAAATTATTCAACAATATGTCTTTTATGTGAAACAATTTTTAGTGCATCTATATAAAATTAATTTTAGTTTCTTATGGCCCAAAAGTCTAAAAATGGCAGGTGGTGCAACCTCCCAACCATATATGTTGATTAAAAAAAAGGTAAAAAGGTAGTTATATAAAATTCTAAATAAAATAATTTGGCATGGTTTTTATGTTTGAAAACTTTAAAATAAAAAACAGATTTAAAAATAAGAACTTTAAAAGTGTTCAACTCACTGAAAAACTTTTGTCACCAAGTTCTTACTTTCTCAAATATCAGGCAGTACAAACAAAAACAAAAGACTTTTATTTTGACACATTTTAGAAAAGAGGGGCCAGCGCATAGCATCATAAAGAAGACCTCAAGTGACCTTCAGGGTACAATGCCAAGGTCAGTAGCTCTTTTACAAATTTTGGGAAAAATTTCATTTTTGAGTCATGTTTAGAGCAGTTCAGTTTACCATATCAGACAGTCTGACATCAGGAAAACCATGAGAAAGTGTAATTATTATAATGTTTACTTATTTGAAAAAAATGTAAGTATAAACTCAAGTTCAAAGACAAAAGTTTCTACAGGTTTTTAAGTAGATTAGTTTAATTTGAAATTAGTCTGAAAAGTCAGGTGGCACAACCAGTCAAATGGTGCAACCAGGCCAGCACAGTTTAAAAGGTCATTAAAAGCTTTGATAACACTACTTAAATTTAAAATGTAAAATATACATAGGCATAAATGCAAATATATATGCAGATATAAAAAACATAAAAAATAGAATATTTAGACTCTTGTAATGAGTAAATTCAGCTACTTTCATTTCCACCCATTACTCACACAACTCTTTATTTGCACATACACAGATATAATCTTCATAGAAAAGCATTAACCAATAGAATGAGACGCTTTGGAGCAAGGGCTGTCCGAAGTCCAGCCCACACACCATTTTTTAATAGGCCTGAGGCTTCTGTTTCAGAGTATAAGTGGCCAGCATGCTGCAGTTCTTCCTTTCACCTGATGGTGGGAGCAGCACCATAAAATTATAGTGTAATGCGCCGCATTATGGTAACGAAGTTTAAGAGCCTTTCTTCTCCTGCTAGACCTGCAGCTTCATTTACTGACTGACATTTAGTTCCTTAAAGCACAAACTTTTGAATACTTTTTCATCGAGAGCCGCAGCAAATGTGCTCTCATATGTCAAAAGACTAATGAATCCAATATCAACAGACATGAAACAAAGAAAGAACATTACAGTAAATATTCAGGAGAGAAACTAAAGCAGCTGCAGCTACTCGAGTCTTACAAATCCAGTAGGTCAGTAAATATGAACCCTTTAAAGTCTAAGAAAGACTTATTCATGCTGTTTAATCTGCTTCTCTCATTTCATTAATTTCTGAATGCGGTTGCTGCATTTATTGATTTGTAAAGAACATCATCTAACAAAACTAAAAAGTATAGATTTTTGTTTAGTTTGTCTCGCAGACTATATTTTTGAACAAGTAAACTCTTGAACAGGAATATACTTAATACATTAGACACATTTTATTGTTACTCTGATTGAACAAGTCAGTAATTTGAGCACTCTAACAATTAAATTAAGCATTGTGCATCTTTTATACAATGAGAGGGAACATGGTAGCTCACAGAAAGCTCTGACTTTACATGCTGATACGTTTCGCTGACCAGCATGAAAATGCACGCACCATAACTCCTCTGGCGGCTGATTTACATACACTATATTTCCAAAAGTATTCACTCACCCATCCAAATCATTGAATTCAGGTGTTTCAATCACTTCCATGGCCACAGGTGTTAAAAACCAAGCACCTAGGCATGCAGACTGCTTCTACAAACATTTGTGAAAGAATGGGTCGCTCTCAGGAGCTCAGTGAATTCCAGAGTGGTACCGTGATAGGATGCCACCTGTGCAACAAGTCCAGTCGTGAAATTTCCTCACTACTAAACATTCCACAGTCAACTGTCAGTGGTATTATAACAAAGTGGAAGCGATTGGGAACGACAGCAACTCAGCCACGAAGTGGTAGGCCACGTAAAATGACAGAGCGGGGTCAGCGGATGCTGAGGCGCATAGTGCGCAGAGGTCGCCAACTTTCTGCAGAGTCAATCACTACAGACCTCCAAACTTCATGCGGCCTTCAGATTAGCTCAAGAACAGCGTGTAGAGCTTCATGGAATGGGTTTCCACGGCCGAGCAGCTGCGTCCAAGCCTTACATCACCGAATGCAGTGGTGTAAAGCGCCGGCACTGGACTCTAGAGCAGTGGAGACGTGTTCTCTGGAGTGACAAATCACGCTTCTCCGTCTGGCAATCCGATGGACGAGTCTGGGTTTGGTGGTTGCCAGGAGAACGGTACTTGTCTGACTGCATTGTGCCAAGTGTAAACTAATTGTGTAAAGTTTGGTGAGGGGGGGATTAAGGTGTGGGGTTGTTTTTCAGGAGTTGGGCTCGGCCCCTTAGTTCCAGTGAAAGGAACTCTTAATGCTTCAGCAGACCAAGAGATTTTGGACAAATTCATGCTCACAACTTTGTGGGAACAGTTTGGGGATGGCCCCTTCCTGTTCCAACATGACTGCGCACCAGTTTGGTGTGGAAGAACTTGACTGGCCTGCACAGAGTCCTGACCTCAACCCGATAGAACACCTTTGGGATGAATTAGAGCGGAGACTGCGAGCCAGGTCTTCTCGTCCAAAATCAGTGTGTGACCTCACAAATGCGCTTCTGGAAGAACGGTCAAAAATTCCCATAAACACCCTCCTAAACCTTGTGGCAAGCCTTCCCAGAAGAGTTGAAGCTGTTATAGCTGCAAATGGTGGGCCAACATTATATTAAACCCTATGGATTAAGAATGGGATCTCACTCAATTTCATAAGCGAATACTTTTGGAAATATAGTGTACGTTTAAGGGAACCTCACCAGCTTCTCAGAATGGATCACCAGCAAAATGCTAGGTTCGATTAATTGCTCTTCATTTTTCATATTTTGAAAACATGATGTTTGAATCATTTGTGAACAATTTTTCAACCCTCAGGTATTATGACATGATCTGATTTGGCCCTTACAAAAAAAACAGACACCCCTGCTCTGCAGCAGGTGCACATGAGCCTCAAATCACCTGCCCTCACTAATGCGTAATGTGGCTAAATGGAATCAAATCCTCACAGCAATGTTCCAACATCTAGTGTAAAGCCTTCGCAGAAGTGTAGAGGCTGTTACTGAGGCAAGACTTTTTAATTGAAAACATTAGGACATAAAAAGGCACAAGAACATACTTTTCCCATCGGGGGAAAAACGTATTTAAGTGCACGGTTGGAACTGAAGACCGCTGTTGTACCTTTGAAGATACATTTACATAGTTTGTACCTTTATTAACAAAAGTTTACCTCTACAGTACCTTTTTTTCTGACAGTGTATGTAAGTTTTTCATTGATTACTGGGATTATTTAGAGTTTCAGTTAGTAAATGTGGTCATTAATGCTGGTTGTTATTATTTTGTTTGCTGGATGCAAATGCAACAATAATACAGACCTACATCACTTACAGTGAACAGCAGAGAAAGACATTGGAAATATATATATATATAATAAATATATATATATATACTATATATATATATATATAATTTTGATGTGATATGATTACTGTCTTTTCTGTAACTGTAATATAATACAGTTACCTTTTTTGTATCCTGATTACATAAAACCGTTGCAAGTATTCCATTACTACCAAACCTTCTTCTTATTCTTCTTATTATTATTATTATTATTATTATTATGCATCTCTTACCTTTCACTGCTGCAGATGCCTTTGTCTTGCTGGCGAAACCAACTGTACAGTGAGGTCATTTAACTCTAAATATACTAAGAATAGAGTGGGCGGAGCTTCCTTGTTCCTCGAATAGTTGAAAACAGCCTCCATTTGACATTCACTTCTGCTTCCTAACCTCTCATTCCATAATCATAATGTTAGAATCATTATAACCCTCATTTTGGTGCATCTACAGCATGTTGTAAAGTCCCATTTCATTATCATTAATGAAAATAAAGAAATAACCATATCGAATGCAGTGGGCCTCAAAAAGTATTCAGACATCTCTGCCATATTTAAAAATGTATTAAGTTTGTTGTGTGAGAGAACAAAATGTCAAATCAAGTGGTGTTTAGCAGTCCGTTCCATTTCACAAGATCTTTTCTTTTGGTCCATTCATCATGAAATTTACATACAATGTAAAAGGCAACAGACATTTTCAAAATAGGTCAAAAACTGAAAAACGGACAAAAATGGAGATACAAAGTTTTCTTCCGACAGCAGTGATTTGTAGATTCTCCGTAGGCCGGCTAAATGTATCACTCAACTGTAACTTCACGAGTCCAAGTATTAAAAAATATTAGCTGGAATGGAGCAGTATTTACCCTGGAATGTGGCAAAAGTCTGAAAAAATGATATAGCAAACCTATTTATCGAGGCAGCCTGTGTTTATTTGTTCCAAAACACTACAATTAGAATACATATAAACAAATACCCAATCCAATGTGATTTGATGTTATTAGCTTAACCATTTAACCAACTGGCTAGAGAGCAGTGAGAAGTCAGTAACCAAACTTGTGTTCTTCTCACTACATAATAAATAACTTCATTGACAAACAACGAATTCATTTTACTGTACTTTATGCTATTTATGTTTATTTGTATGAATGCCAAAGTTGTATAGCAATCCAAACACAAAACACAATTCCAAAAAAGGTTGGAACAGTTAGTGAAATGCCAGTGAAAACAGAAAGCAGTGATTAGTATTGAATTTTTTCCCTTCCTTCTTTTGTACGAGTCTTCAGCTGCACAACTGCCAACTTTTGAGTTTAATGAGAAAATAAAATAGCATTTTCACTAAGAGACACTTCTGAACTGCACGCAGGCCAGTCTAGTCCCCACACTCTCCGATTACACAGCCATACTGTTGTAACACATGAAGAAAGTGGCTTTCTCTTGTCAATTCTGAAATAAGCATGTCCCAACAAAAAGACCTTGACAGACCCTGGATTTTGAACTTTATGCTGGTAACAGTCTGGATAGTCCTTTACTTCTTTGACCCAGAGAACACAATGTCCATTATATTTTTAAACAGTCTGAAAGTTGGGCTTGTCAGACCACATTTCCGCTGTGCATATGACTTACGCTGTACATAGCACAGTCTTAACTAGCATTTGTGGATACAGCAATGAATGGGTCTTTATTGTCAGTGGTTTATTGTATTCACAAGCCCATGCAGTGAAATCCATCACACATGTTTTTGAGGGGTCAAAGATCACAGACAAAAAAGACTGTAATACCATAAACTGCTTTTTGCGCATTACAGTCAAAAATGAATGTACAGATTTATTTAAATTTATAGACATTATTTTGAACTTATAGACATTCATGTGTCTATACAGTGTGCTGTTGCTCTAACAAAAAGGCCAAAGCTCATCTCTATATGTAGAGGCGGTGCTGCTTGTGGTTGTCTAGTGCAACAGTTCTTATCATAAATGAATGACTTAAGAGATTATTTGTCTACCAAACTTTTAATCAGAAGCCTTTCACATGATGCACAACTCTACAAATTTGGGTACTGTTCTGTGAAACCTGTGCTAGTTTTAAACGCTTTTTGTTTATTTAAGTTCCAGTCAAAATGGCCAATATGTACACAGAAACCTCCAACACCAAGTATATAATCAGATCTACTGGTATTTGTCCACTCTACACTCTCAGAAAAAAGGTACTAAACTGTCACTGGGGCAGTACCCCTCTTGTCACCGAGGTGGTACCCTTAAGGGTACATCTCAGTACCTTTATTCAGGGAACATAACTGTACCATAATCCACTGAAATCATATTTTTGTATCATGTTGTATGTTGCATTGACTCCACACACCCCGTCTCGTCTCCAGGCTTATTATTGTTCTGTTTTAAAACATTCGGTTATGAAAAGGTACAAATATGTACTTTTTAGTATGTACATACAATGACTAGAGGAGATATTTCTGAGAGGAGTAGCTATAAGATAATCCACTTGCCTAAGAAGGAGAAATCTGGGTTTCAAAAAATGATAAAAAGCTACAGAGAAAATAGGACTAACAACCACCTGTAAGACCTGGTAAACCAGCAAAAAGTCCCCATCAAATAAACATCACTTAAAACTTTCATCTTTGAGAGAGAGGAGAAAATCAAGCTGCTTCAGATCTGAAAATACCCACAGGTGATTCTGTCCATCCTTCCACTGTGTTTATATAAGTTTATATATTGTTGCTGTCCAAAAAAGTATCACCAAAATGTTAACTTAACTTTAGGAGAGAAAGTCTATTATGAAAATGTCTATTGCGATAAAATAGTGATGAATTTATATACATATATATATATATATATATAATATATAATATATATATATATATATACTTCATCACAGTCTATCAAGTCAAGTGAAGTCAAAGTTTTTTTAATATAGTGCTTTTTACTACGGCATTATTACTACTACTTGCAACGTTGTCACAAAGCAGCTTTACAGAAAAATATGGGTCCAAGCCCCCATGAGCAAGCCAGTAGTGACAGTGGCAAGAAAAGGAAGAAACCAAGACTCAAATGGGCGACCCATCCTCTTCTAGTCAACAGCGAGATACAGAGAGATAACACAAGAGAAATAAAAACAGAGAATAAGATTCTACCTTTAGTCAAAAATAAATCTAATAATAATAAAATATAGAAAAGGGGATAAACAGGTGAAGCAATGGCTATGATTGAATAATTCAGGTCTGTGCATACAGCAGAATCATCAGAAGGGTCAGAGACATGCAGGTGAGGTTTGCACAGCGCTGCATTAAGCACACATTCACATTCTGACAGCTGTAAAAAAAGGTGTTAACCCACAATGTCTATTAAATAAAATAGTGATACATTCGTGTATATATATATATATATATATATATATAAAAGCTTAAGGGGTATGGACATGCAAAGTGGCTCTCAGGATCCACGACGCTCCCGAGTTAAACAGGAATATGGCATGCACCCGTCCCCCGGGCCCTGCCTTCCTGCTGGCTCTCGCTGCCGTCATCAGGACGGGCGCATGCCATAAGGACATGTTGTCCTGGTTGTTCATGTTGAAGTTGCTTATTCGTAATTATTAGTGTAACTTACTTTAAAAATCTTTTCTTTTATGGTAGTTCATCCAGTCAAACCCACACCTCCAAGTCAGAATAAATTTTCATTCCCTCAAATTTATCAGCTTTAGCCCTTGGAATGACTTGTTTCAGAGACTTGCTTGGAATTTGGTCAGATTATGAAGGTTTCAAAAAATATTCTGACAGATTTGCTTGGGTTCTGCCGTTGAACCAAAGTCCTCAGTTCTGAAGAAGATATAAACGTATTCACTGTTTGTTACCACTCCGCTCATGGCTCGTAGGGTTTATGCTAAAAATATCATTCTAATTTAGGAGCGTAATTTCCTATTATTTTTACACAAACTTGTCACTTGGGGAAGCGTTAATGTCAAGTCCTGAAAACTATAACATTCAATTTGCTATGACTGGGATTTATGGACCAAACTACTTTATGTAGCAAATCTGTTGTGCAAGACTGCTGCTACAACTTCATCACTTTACTCTGCTAGCTTGCTAGTTAGCGAGCTAAAGTCCACACAGCTAGCAGCAATGAAGTAAAGCTTACAGCCTGGCTAAACAGTTATTCACAGATTTTATGTTATTTTATTCAATCTTTGCATGGCTAGCTTATTAGCTCACTGAGGCTAACCTAGCCGAGGGCGAGTGCATTTCGGTCTCTCTCCCCCCTGTGCAGAGCGGAGACTCAAAGTTGGTGAGCGTATATTGAAGAAGTATTAACATAATAGAACAAAATACATACATATACACACATATACATGTATGTTTCCCTCATATATGTACTGAAATATGTGCTAATTTTCAGAGAGCTACTTGATCTCAAGAGGCTTCTTTTATTCATCTCAGCCCCCTTTTCCAAGCAACAGGTACCAAAAGTGGCCATTCTGTATCACTGTTGTTTTAATTTGCAGTAATATTCAAATTGAGCACATGAGTTAACTTCATCACCGTCTATCAAGTCAAGTGAAGTCAAAGTTTTTTTTAATATAGTGCTTTTTACTACAGGTGTTGTCACAAAGCAGCTTTACAGAAAAATATGGGTCCAAGCCCCCATGAGCAAGCCAGTAGTGACAGTGGCAAGAAAAGGAAGAAACCAAGACTTAAAAGGGCGACCCATCCTCTTCTAGTCAACAACGAATACACACACACACACACACACATCTTCAAAGCCGCTTTAATAAAAACAGAGAATAAGATTCTACCTTTAGTCAAAATAAATCTAATAATAATAAAATATAGAAAAGGGGATAAACAGGTGAAGCAATGGCTATGATTGAATAATTCAGGTCTGTGCATACAGCAGAATCATCAGAAGGGTCAGAGACATGCAGGTGAGGTTTGCACAGCGCTGCATTAAGCACACATTCACATTCTGACAGCTGTAAAAAAGGAGTTAACCCACAATAAGGTGTGATCTCGCTTCATGTCTTAATTTAACACTGATGTCTCTCTAATGCAAATTTCTCTTCTGGAAACGTTTCATGTCACGTCTAGTTTTGCTGGACCACCATCAGAGAATTAAATCACCTGTTCTATGCTGTCATCATTCCGTGCTGGTAGTTGTGATCTTCCAAAGAAGAGTGGATAAATCTGTGTTCTCTATGGATTTGTTTGATAATTTATTCCAAGATTCTGACATCTTGTGTCCACTGCTATGTCCAGGGTAAATCCGTGAAGGCAGATGTAAGTAGCCCTAGGTCTAAATTAGCATAATAGCACACTGATAATAGCATAATAACATACCTGTCAGACACTAAGAGGAGTTCTACTCTCAAATACGCCATACAGCCAAACGTATTTCAAAGCCATGGGCATTAATATGGAATTGTCCCCGCTTTGCAGCTGTTACAGCTTCCACTCTTCTGGGGTGAAGATTTTGGAGTGAGTCTGTGGGAATTTGTGCTCATTCAGTAAAAAGAGCATGTGTGAGGTCAGACACTGATGTTGGACGAGAAGGTCTGGCTTGCAATCAGCATTTCAGTTCATCTCAAAGGTGTTCAGTGGGGTTGAGGTCAGGTCTCTGTACAAGCCACATGATCTCGCTTTGTGCAAAAGGGCGTAGTCTCACTGCAGCAGGAAAGGTTTTACACAAACTGTTGCCACAAAGTTCACTGTAACTAAGGGACCCAAATGCTGAAAAACAGCCCCAGACCATTATTGCTCTTCCACCAACCGTTATTGTTGCCACTGTGCATTCTGGAAGGTAGCATTCTCCTGAGGCATCCACCAAACATAGATTCGTCCTTCCTACTGTCGGATAGTGCAACATGACTCATCACTCCAGAGAACCAGTCCAGTGGTGGCGTGCTTTACACCACTCCAGCTGATGCTTGGCATTGTGCATAGTGATTCAGGTTGTAAAAACTCAGGTTTAGAAATTCAGTTTGTAAAATCTCAGGTTGAGAAATTCAGGTTGATAAATTCAGTTTGTAAAAATTCAGGTTGAGAAATTCTGGTTGATAAATTCAGTTTGTAAAAATTCAGGTTGATAAATTCAGTTTGTAAAAACCCAGGTTGAGAAATTCAGGTTGAGAAATTCTGGTTGATAAATTCAGTTTGTAAAAATTCAGGTTGATAAATTCAGTTTGTAAAAACCCAGGTTGAGAAATTCAGGTTGATAAATTCAGTTTGTAAAAACCCAGGTTGAGAAATTCAGGTTGTGAAAATTCAGGTTGATAAATTCAGTTTGTAAAAATTCAGGTTGTGAAAATTCAGGTTGATAAATTCAGTTTGTAAAAATTCAGGTTGTGAAAATTCAGGTTGATAAATTCAGTTTGTAAAAATTCAGGTTGTGAAAATTCAGGTTGATAAATTCAGTTTGTAAAAACTCGGGTTGAGAAATTCAGGTTGTAAAAACTCCAAATTCCAAGACCAACATTCCAGAGTTGGTACAGATTTCCTGGGGCTTTTAGCTATGCTGTTTTTAGAGTATAGCTAGCAAGCAAGGCTAATATAGCTAGAAAGTAATTGAAGCTTACTGCACTGTGCAAACTGCATGCCTAAATCATCACATTGTTTCTTTAAACCTTCTTAAGTTGTTACGTGATAAATAGACTTGCTTATTTTTATATTTTGATATTTGAGAATCTGTAAAAGTTAATGAACTGATTCAGTTAATCACGGGCATTTAAAAAACAGTGGGAAAAAAATGGATTTTGTCCAAATTAGTAATGGAGGCTACCTCTTCAGATTAGCTAATGAGCTAACACCACTGCTAGCAGATGCAGTGTTGGATGCTGAAACTCATCACCTGTTACACAAGGATTTTTTTTTCTCCTCCTCATGGATTATTTTTTAGAGAAATATGTTTTCACTGTTTTCATTGTTTCTGTCTGTGTATTTATGGTACTGTACTGTATTTAAAAATCTGCTCACTAAGCATGTAGTTGCTGAGAAAAACATAAATATCACAATAAATACAAGTAATATTAATACAATAAGTAGTGGTTTACGCATGACGACGTGTTCATTTAACCACCAAGAAATTCTTATTACTTCTTACCGTGTTTGTTTGTTTATGTGTATTCTACTGTTATATATATATATAGTGCTTCCACTGGTAGAAATCCACTTACATCCAAAATAAATCATTTTAAATCATATCATATCATTAAATCAACATAACTTCACTCAACTGTTGGCCTGTATATTTTCTCCGTCTCCCCAATGATGAAAAGCAACTAATACTGCACAGTAATTTTGGTATTTCTAACATACTGTTCTGTCTAAAACAGACATGGTTTGCGGCGTGTGATGTTCAAGCATGCAGTTTGTGCAATGCTAACACAGTGGTTTTAACACGGTGGCTTCCTTTACTTCTTAGCTACATTAGCCTTGTAGCTCCAGTGCAAAATTAAAGAAGCAAACTTCAGACACCAAACATGACTTGGCTGATTAGTTACATTTTCAGATAATAAAGGAAACTGTCAATTTGATTATTGGTCAAACAGCCACTTTAAAGGACTGAGGCTTCAGGCGAAGCAGACTCGTCTTTAACAGTACAACACTATGGGAGCCAGATACTGTACTGTGTGTCCAAATACTGTAGTCTTTCTGTTGCTGCACAGTTTATCAGCATCTCTACAAGACCACTGTCGTTCAGGTATTATTTGGATGGATGACCATTTTTCACACTGTCAAGGCCGAGCTGGTCATGTGGTTTTTCAAAGATGATAGAATAGCTCAGCAACGACCCTGATGTAGGAGAGTGTGCATGTCACAGAAGCAGTGATGCTGTGGTTTTCACGCAGTATGTATGTGGTCTGACACTCCAGCCAAGAGTGGCCCTGGCGAAACTGCCAGTAGATAAGGGCTGGAGGATATATGAATTTTATCATCTTTGAAAAAACACATGACCAGCTCTGCCTTGACAGTGTGAAAAAGGATTCACCCCCCCTGATGTATTCTAATTTTGTGTTTTTGTAACACTTAATTGTTTCAGATTTTCAAACAAAATGTAAAAGACAAAAACAACCTAAGTAAACACAAAATACAGTTTTGAAATGATCAATTCATTTATTGAAAAAACATGCTCAACAAGCAAGACTCAATCTCACAATCAAAAGAAATTCTGGAAGAGATGAGAGAGAGAAAGTTATTGAAATCTATCAGTTTGGAAAGAGTTACAAAGGGTTACAAAGCCATTAACGAAGAGTTACAAAGGCTCTTGGACTCCACTGAATCACAGTGAGAGCCATTATCTCTTTTGAACAATAGTTCTTCCCAGAAGTGGCTGGCCAAAAAAAAAAAACAGGCCACACAAGAACCCAGAAAACAAACAGTAACTAAGAGGAACATAAATAAAAGGCTTGTCTCACACAAAAAAACACCTTGATGACCTCCAACCCTTTTGGAATAATGTCCTGCCCTGAGGCAAAAGTCGAACTTTTTGGAAGACAATGGTCCCCTCACATTTAGAGTAAAGCTAACACAGCATTCCACAATAAGAACACCATACCAACAGTGAAACATGGTGGTGGTAGTGTGATGGTGTGGGGATGCCTGGCTGCTTCAGGGCCCAGGAGACTTGCTATAATTAACAGAACCATTAATTAGATCTGAAGCTCAAGCACAGTCAGGTTATGCAGCAAGACAACAATCCCAAGCACAAGACCAAGTCCACCTCTGAATGGCTCATAAGAAACAAAATTAAGGTTTTGAATGGCCTAGTCAAAAGTCTTGACCTGGACTCTGTTGTCGCAGGATGCTGAATGGGACACTTCATGCTAGAAAGCCCTCCAATTTTGCTGAAGTAAAGAAAGTCTGCAGAGAAGAGTGGACCAAACTTCTGCCACAGCGATGTGAAAGACTGATCTCCAGTTATACAAAGTGTTTGGATGCAGTTGTTGCTGCTAAAGTTGGCACAACTACTTATAACCAGAACTTGTGGAGGGCAGTTACGTTTTCACATGGGTGATGTAGGTGTTGCAAAACTTTTGTCCTGCAAAATTGAAGTGATGATAGCACTGAGTTGTCTTCTCACAGTGGAAGGATGGATGAACACTTTAGATTTTTTTTAGATGTGAAGCAAAAGTGCTGCTTGATTTTCTCCTTGATCTGTAAAATGAAAACTTTAAGTGCTGTTTTATCTGATGAGGACAGTTTTGATGGCCTACTAGGTCTTACATGGTTGTAAGGAGTCTCATTTTCTGTATATGTTTTGTGTATGTTATTGTCCCTAATAAACACAAGAAATCAGTTAAACAACAAAATCACAGTTGAATCTCAAAAGTTAGATATTTATTCAAGAATCATGTCTGGGCAGAGGCTCCTGGTAAAATCTCCACCTGAAACAAGGATTACAGAATGTCAAATAGTCCCCAAAAAAGGGTGTTGGTCCTTTTTCATTGGTTAACAGAGTAGAAAGAGGTTCAAATCCATTATGATGTGAATAAACAGGAGAAGGCTAACATATAGGCATAGTAAATTAGAAAGAAGGAAACCCATAAATGGTCAAACTGGTCAACTCACTCTTAAAATGTATGTGCTGGCCTGCAATCCCAAAGACAGTAAACAATGGTCTATCGTTGCGTTATCACCCAGCTGGTCACTGGATGAAACCGAGAGATACATTGTACGTCCAAATGGAAGGAGGAGATGCTAAACTCCTTTATTTTGTAGCACACTAACACATTTCCTAGCAACAGGGTAGTCTTTAGCAAAGTCACACAGTTTTCATATACGTAGAGAGATCAGCAGAAATTCACCATTAGAGTATGATGTGATTAACTACAACAGCAATTACTAATAAGTGAAATAAATACTTCTGCAACCACAGTTTCAATATATTCCAGATTGGAAGCTACTGTTTCTGAGTTCAGTCTAAGCAGAGAACACTTTGTCCCTCTACGCTGGTAATTACCAGCACTGCAGTGCCAGTTTGGCAAAAAAAAAAATTCTACTCTTGGACAGTTTCAGAAACCACATGAGCAAGTCAATGGACTGCATAGTTTAGTGGTTTTCCTTTCGTTTTGTGAAGGGGTGAATGATTAGTTGATGAGCATCATGTCAAACACAAGACAAAGCTTTTCTTTACACGAGGCGATGTGCTTGCAATAAGCTATTTTTTGTGTATTTTGTGGTGTCGGCGTAGAAAAAGAAGACACAGGAAACATAGTAATATAGACGAAAGCCCTTTTACTGAGCCTTGAGTTGCCTTTTTCTCTATTGGATAAATGAATGGCATTCTTGAAAATAGCCGCTAATGCTCTTTTTTCGTCCAAATGTCGCTAGATCTTCTGAATTGCGAGGTTATTAATGAGTTCAAATATGCATATTTCTATGTGCAAGCTGATGTTCCTGTGCGTAGAATTGACATCATAATTGTTAACTTCACTAAAATACCCCACACAAACCAGAAAGCCTTGTCAAATGTGGGGTTAAGTTACTTTCACAGTAGTACAGTACAGTTTGAGTAGCTGATGTTGGTATAGTAATAGTGTTGTACAGGAGAAATACAGTATTAGACTGTAGTATTAGAATAGGAGTGTTACCTTGCTTGTAACATGGTTTTAGCAATGTGCATATTACCACTACTTATCTGCTGTGTAGTTAACTGTTTGCAAAATTCTGATCAGTCCTGCCTCCATTAGTTATTGTTGATACATCTTTCAAACTTTCTGCTCAGGCTACCTGGTAGCATCTGTAGTTCTTGCACTAACAGACTAAAACTTAAGGAAAATTTAGATGCACACTGAGTAAATTTGATTTAGCCACTCACCCTTGACATGGTAGGTTTTTGTGTCTGATAAGGAGGAGGTTTTAATGCGGGAAGCTGTAATATCTCAGTAACACTTTAGTAACACCTTTCCACCATTTGTTAATGTAATAATTCTGACTAATTTAGTGCCACTGGCAGTTTCAAAGTTCACCCAAGTGTTTAAGAATGCTTAAAATGGTCAGTCAAGATGTCCTGTTTCACTGGAGTGCCAGATTCCCATTACTATAAGAAAGACCAGAGCATACAACAGTGATGTGCAACAAAAGGTTATTGAGCTGCACATATCAGAAAACGGCTCCAAGTAAATAGCTAAACAGTTGAAAATGGTAAAAATTAAGAAGTTTAAAGTGACTGGAGATGTTAAGAATCTGCCAGGAAGAAGATGTACATCTATATTGACCGAATGGCCAAAGAATCCCCAAGGATCACAGCTAGGGAATTGCAGACATTGGTCGGGTTTTTGGGTTAGAACATCTACCAAACTAAAGTCTGATTCTACCCACATGACCACAAGTTGTTTGTGAGGGTTGCCAGAAGAAAGCCTCTGCTGTCAAAGACCAACAAATTCAAGTGCCTACAGTTTGCCAGATTTTACTGCAACTTGGCCATCTCAGTCCCCTGACCTAAACCCCATAGAAAACCTGTTGGATGAGCTGAAGGGGGAGTTCACAAGAGTGGACCTTGGAATCTGAAGGATCTGGAGAGATTCTGTGCAGAGGTCTCAAATCCCTTGCCATGTGTTCTCCAGTCTCATTAAGCAATATCGGATACAACAATGTTTTTGTCATAGAACATCCCTGGCAGAGCACAACCAGCACTCCGCCTCTCCTAGGTATTGACACCTGTGGCTTTTTGTCCCTCTCATCAATGGCTTCTATTTAAACCCCACCTTCACAGACTTTTCAGTGCAAAGCCTCGCACCATCTGATGTGCTTGTCTTGTAGCTTGTTTCTTGATTTCGGTTTTATTCTGTATGTTTTCCATTAGACGTTCTGGTTGTACTTGACATTAATGTTATAATTAGCATTAGCATTGTCTTTTATGCTGTGGTATCCTTAACCCTCCCAGCTTGGTTCATTATTCCATTTTTTTACAGCTTGTTTTGCTCTTGTTTACAAGGGGTATTAATATTTGTGTAGGGCATTGTGTTATATTGCCATTTCATTTCTTTCATGCCTTCAAAATGTAGAGGTCACATCCATTCACTGTGGAAGACACTGCATTTTCAGATACAGACATGATCAGATTTATACACATCTTGTTTTCAAAATTCTTAAATAAATTTGCACTGCTTCAATCAGCGTCATCTTCTCTCTTATGTTTAATGCACATAATTCCTCACATTTACTGGATGATTTGTCATTGTTATTGTCCACAGTCCAGGTGTTTGACCCCCAATCCAGAGTTGCTGGACAGCTTGAGCACCTCTCATGTCACACTACACAAGAGAGTGGAGTGACTCAGGAGTTGAGCGTAGAAGTACTGCTCATAAAACAACAGGCTCATGAGCAGGTCTTCAGTCATGCCTCAGGTAAAGCTGCAAAATAAAATTGAACCTTATAATTCCCATTTTCATGCAGTAAACCTTGATGTTAAACACAGTACTGTAAAATGTTATCCGACATGCAAATCCCATATATGAAAAAGCAACTGCCCTCTTAGTTTTCACAGTAGGGGGTTCTTGCCCTCCCCTAACTGCACCCAAAACAGAGTCACAACATTTCACACTCTGAGAATCAACAGTGTCCTAGGTAATCTGACGATAATGTGGGAAAATGTATTTTATTATATCAATTAAAAATGTGAAGGTGATGTCCATTCTGCCAGTGGACCGGCCACTAGGGGGGACTGCAGAAAGAGGCTAATTGATCATTAGATTGAGCTAATTGAACACAACCAGGTTTGAATGCAACCAGCCCTCCGAGTTTTTTCACCCTTGCTGAGTAGAGCTTGAGTGAAGCCATTCCGACTGCTCCTGAGTCGCCGGACAGTTGTCCAGAACCTCCTCAAAGCCAACCGAAAGTCTTTTTCCATGGCCTCTCTAAACTCCTCCCATGTTCTTGATTTTGCTTCAGCCCTTTTTGCCCGATGGAACCAGTATGCTGAGTTGGGAGGTGGGAGTTAAAATCTTTCCGAACAAAGGCCTCTGCTAGTCATTCCCAGCACACCCTCACTATTTGGTCTCCCCTGCCATCTGATCCAACTCGCCACCACTCACCACCATTTATTTTTAATTCAGTTGAAACCCAAAGGTCTTATGTGTGGCTCGAATAATGATGAATATTGTCTTCATAGTGACAGCAAAAGACAAAAAACATAAACATGTTTTGGTCAATACTTTAATATGTCTTAAATACAAATATATATGTGCGTACATAGATTTAAATATACACATGCATACAAAGAGTTTATTTAAAATCTTGAAAAAATGTTTGAAAATGTATTATTTAAAAAAGATTTTTTCAACTTATGGGCATATATATATTTCTAAACACGCACGCGCACATATATATATATATATAATATGTAATATCATTGCAATTTACATAAAGTATTTACATGATGGATTTCTGCAGGCAACATTTTTTTCATTCCCATGACCCAGTAATATTATTTTAGCGGCCATCAAGAGATTACAAGCATAATAGGCAACGTTTACACAGCAGGTAAAAGTGGCCCGAATCTGATTTTCTCACCAAATCCGATTTTTTTGTTTGGCTGTTCACATTATCTTTAAAATGTGACCTGTATGCGACATCAAGTCTGAACAGAACTCGCTCCTAAACCGACCCGCATGCGCAAAAGAACAGTGCTTCACATGGCAGCTCGTCCAGAGGTAAACAGCCATGACGGCCAGTGAACGCCTGTCGCTCCCGGAGCTTTCAGTTTCGTCTTCGCCAGCATCGCAGGAGCGAGTATAAAGTTCCAGTGGTTGACAGCTGAGCTGGACTCATCACCCACAGTGTGTTCGAGTTCGCCGTAAAAAGGGCGCGTTATTCGGCCACGGCCGCTTCTTTGGTTCGCGTCCTCGGATTCTTTAAACTGTTCTCTGACGCTGCAGCCTCGGTCTCCTCCGGCCGTTTCATTCTAACCTCTTCGAACACGGAGCGGTTTGATGAGTCTCTTCTATTTTTTTGGGTACAGAAACATCAGACTGAATGTTTATGAGTCTCAGCAGCGCGAAATTATGACGAATGTCGAGTTGGACAGACGTTAAAGTCGCATGAATTCCGATCTGGCTGTTCAGACTGAGTCGCATTGCCGCAGATCGGATGCGGGTCGGATACCGTCTCAAATCGGAATTGAAAATGTCAGATTCAGTGCGTTTTTTGCTGTTCACACTGCCACACATCTGTGTCACATTTGAGGAAAAAGATCGAATTTGGGCCACCTTTTACCTGCTGTGTAGACGCAGCCATAGATCCCCTAATAACAAGAAATAAAAGAATGTATTACCTTTTAAAGGACACAAATGTACTGGAGCACTACAGAGCTTATTTTGGAATCTACTGTTTTTTATCTACTGTTTTGCTTTTTCTTTACATTCGGCTTTTTCAGTTAATACTTCATGTTCACAAAATGAATAAACTATGAGGGAATCATAGCACATAATTTATAACTTGTCTGCTGCAGTTGTGGGAACGTTATTAAATTAATAGTTGTATGTACATGGGAACAAACTTAAATATAGCATTTGACTGCATATTTTAGAGCACAATTTCTATTTAATTAACATAATAGGGAAAAATATATAAAATAAAACCTAAAATATCCAAAAAGCAAAGAAAATGTTATTTTTTATTTAATTTAACTATAATTTTGTGTGTATATATATATATATATATATAAAAGAACATTCTAAAAATTAGAACAAGTTACCCACACAGTTACGGGCCTTCACAGCCCACACATAGTGGCAAAGAAGTCTTTCTTCTTATGTGCATTATATTTGCAGTCTGTTGAGTTAAATGAAAGCTCAGCTTTAACACAAAGTCTTGAATTCTTCACCAGTAAAGGCAGAAAATTGCAGGCTAAAGGCTACTGAAGTTCAGCGCTGAGGAGCAGATCTCTCGATCTCAGAAGGTCTCAGTAGTTCTGGTAGATGTCGTACCCGTCATCCTAACAAACACAGAAAGCATCATGACTGATACTGCAACTATATGGATTAAATTCTTGAAATGCCTAACAGAAAATTGTCCAGTCAGGATTTTTTTCTCCATGGCATCTACGTATATACAACTAAGTGAGTTCACCTCACTGGAAGTTCTCTGCCACCACCATGCTTTTATTCTGGTTATCTGTCATGGCAGACCAGCAGTTCAACAAAAACTAGTTCTGTTGTGGACTAAACCTATAATTGATATATCATCACTTCTTTAGTCCTTCACTTCTTTATATACAGATGGTCGACATAAGTAGATCCCATTTACGGACACTCTGATTTGCCCCTTTACTTGAGTACTGAGTGTTTTAACTGTCACAGTAATGTAAGGCTGTTTTTATAGGGAAACCTTTATGCACCTCTAGTTGCTTGAAGTCTGCATGAAACTATATTGCACTTGAGTTGCATAATGTAAAACATCCTGCAACTTATGCGAAGCTCAACAGTTGCAAGCATTTCAACTTCATAAAACAGCCAATAAAAATGCGGATAACAAATCACTCAGTGGATGAGGAAATAAAGCAGAAGATGGTTTATGGAAAAGCACACCCCCAACCCCACTGCTATAATGCAGGGTTTGTAATTTTTTTTCAGTTTGCCATGTCAATAAATGTGAGACTCTTAAACCAGCCGCCCTAACTATTCAGCTAATGCTAACAGCTACTTTAACAGCTGCTTGTCCCATTGTTTCTTCTGTTAGCCAGCTGTTATCATGATCTCATGAGCTAGACCAAGCCTCTATATAAGGAGCACTACATTCATCAGTGTTTGTGTTGGCCTAACACAGCTGACTCAGCTCATGAAGGGGTTAATAATAAGATGATGCATCATTCTTGTGATGCAGTATCTTGTACCTTGTTTGTCTGTGGAGTGTCCATGGTGTTAGTATAGATGTCTTCTCCAGCTGCATTGTTCGCATAGATATTGTCATGAAGATTCACGACGATATTCTTTCCACTGGAATCTCTACGTGATCTAAACCCACAAAGTCAATGTTATTAGTCACATCTAACAACAAAATACAGCTGAAAAATTCCTTCATCATGCAGACATGGAGCAATGTTTACTTCCAATTCCTTTGAGAAGTGAACTTTTAAAAAAAAAATTAAACTGTGTATAATTTCCTACTTCATAACTCATTTATCTATCTGAACAGGCAAATGAAAATCTGTTGCTTCTTTCTGTTACCTGTAGGTGGAGTCAGCTGGTTGCTGGCGTCTGTGGCAAAACAGAAAACAGACAGTGTGAACTTTAAACCTCTATGAACGACACTCATTGGCTTATTGAAGGAAGCTGCTGGATTTTAGATTAGTTTTAGCACAGCTTTAAAAGAATGGTTCAACGAAGAATCAAATGAACACAATTTACCATTTACATCAGATATATTCAACTGGACAAGATGTTTGGTGTCCAAAGTGTGCTTCTGTAGTTTAGACAAGGAGCTATCAGGCTAACATTGCTAACTAACACTAGAAGTCAATAGTCACCCAAAACGTTTTCCATAAATACATCCCCAAAACTTATTTCAACCCAGTCAAACCACATTCAGCTCTTCATTAAGGCCATAAAGACTTGGTTTAGGACACAGTACGACTAAGAGGAGTCAGAATTTAGCGCAACACCTGTTGTCTAAAATGACTGCCATCTACATGGTGACGTTTTGTTCATTTTCATGGTTTACAATAAGTGATTTTCTGTCCTAAACCAATTCGGCATGACTTTAATGAAGACCTGGATGCTGTTTGAGTGAGCTGTGAGAGTTTTTGTGACTGCAAAACGAAAAAGATTTGGGTAACTATTGACAACGTTAGCCTCATAGCTCCAGTGCTCAAGTAAAGAAGTAAAATTGGAATACCAAACATGTCTTGGCTAAAATATAATGGAAATATTATGGAATAAGTGGAAAATTGTGCCATTTGCCATTTGGTTAAGATGGCAGTAATAATTATAATGATAATAGAGTGAATGATGCCAAGGAAGTAAGCAGTCCTGTTAGTCAACAATAGAGACTAAAGACTAAGGTCCAATCCCATTTCTTATTTGTACCCCTACCCCTTGTTTTCGAGTGTCATCTTGCCCCTTGGAACTGAGTTACAGGACAGTGGTTGAAATCTTCCCCTACACAGTGGGGCAACTCCCAAATAAAGAAGGACATTACTTCATTAACAGGGTACTAGTGCTGCTCTGTAGGCGACCCTGCCAGTCTGCAGTGACAGCAGAGGAGGGTTCAGCAACCTCACTGATGGGCTTTAGTTACATTTTGGGAATCATATGCCTTAAAAGTGGGGCAATTTATTGCCCACCCCTAATTCTTCAGTGATATGAAGCTGAAGATATGAAGCTTCTTGTTTGAATTGTCCCATTCCACCCCGAATGGTGCAGCAGTTACATTCTGGTGCCTCAAATTTAGCTAGCAAGGGGTGAAATGAGATTGGGCCTAGGAGACATGTCTGTAAACTGTACCTCTTCTTCAAGCAGATAGCTACCACAGCAATTCCTAGGATGATGCACCCCACAGCCACTACAGCAGCTACCATCGATCCAGAGTTTCCTGGAAATGATGGAAAAAATACTTAAAGCAAGAGTTCCATAAAATAAATGTATACAGATTTTCCACTTTTCTCATGTAATTATGGCAAGACATGTTCACCGTTGTGCTAACTGCATGTCCAAATCATCACACTCTTGAAAAAATTGTGTCAAGTTGGTAAGTAATTTTAGACTTGCTTATGTGGTTTCTACAATTAGCAAAGCTAATAACAGTAGTAGCCATTCTGAAGTGTGAATTTCGTCTGTATTTTGGTCCATTTTAATTGTTAAAAGTATGTCTTACAGTGCCTGAAACCACACAAACAAATCTATTGCAGATTATTCAGCAACAAGATGTGGCATGAGGCAAGTGTGTGATGTTGTAGACCTTAGGTCCACCTTACCACTGTTGTCTCTGCAAGAGGTAAGAAAACAGTTCAATTTCCAATATAATTTTCAAAATCTTAAATAATGGAGTAATGTTTGAGTAATAGACAACCTTGTCTTAAAACTGAATGATAATTGCTTTAAAGCATTATTTGAATTACTCATTTAAATATTTAACAGCCATTTACTGCGCTGAAAAATGTGACCGCTTTTCAAATAACAGAGAGAAAGAGAAACTTCTTTAGTGTTAAGTTTCTTGTACAACAATTGAGACAACAACTGCTTTTATTTTTTAGAGCGCCTGAGGAAAAATAAGATCTCTTGTTATCCAGTAAAGGCAAAAATGAATAAAAGTCAACATTAGATTAAAACTTAGCGTTCAGTGATTGCTCTCTGAGAACTTCGGACTCAATTGTGGTGGATGGAAAACTGTGTAAATGTATTTTTTTGACTTAACAAGAACATTAAGAACACAGCCAGGTCTGTCTAGTGTTCTTTCACTCATACACCATTTAGAAATGCACTACCTTCTGACAGTGAATTCTGGATTGGCATCTGGTAAGTGTCTGTCCCCACATTGTTAGACGCCTTACAGGACACGTTACTGGCCGGCGGTCCTGTCAGCTCCGACACTGTTATTCTTCCTGTGTATTGAGTCGTTGTATTGAAGTGTGGGAGTGGAGCGCTGCTACCATCAACCATCCAGAAGATTTTAGCTTTGGGTTCTGCTTCCACTTGACATACACACCGGACACCTCCAGCCGACACAAAGCATGATGAATTCATCAGGATGGTGGGGGGAACTGAGAGACAGGTAAATACAGGACATGACTGCTGTACTGCTTAACACATTAACCAAGGTTAGAATATAATGAAAACACACTGGTGTTCTTAATATCACAAATAATAGAAACCATTAAAAGTTTCCTAGTGATGTCCACTAGTCATATATACACAACACCATTTCCAAAAAAGTTGGGATGCTGTGCAAATTATAAATAAAAAGAAAATACAATGATGTGCAGACCATTTAAACCCTATATTTGATTAAAAATAGTATAAAGACGACAAATCAAATATTGAAAATGAGAAATTTTATAGTTTTTTGAAAAATATATACCCATTTTGAATTTGATGCCAACAACACATTCCAAAAAAGTTGAGATGGGGACAACAAAAGGCTGGTAAAGTTGCGTAGTGCCACCTGGTGGTTGATTGACAGCAGGATCTGTAACATGATTGGGTATGAAAGAGCATCACAGGGAAGCTGAGTCTTTCAGAAGTAAAGATGAGGAGGAGTTCACTACTCTGTGAAAGACAACATTTGAAATCCTTTTTGGAAATCATGGACACTGTCTTCTCTGGGCTAAAGACCACTCAGCTTGTTATCAGTGCACAGTTCAAAAGCCAGTATTCATGATGGTACAGGGGTGCATTAGTGCGCATTGCATGGGTGACATGCACATCTGTGAAGGCACCATTAATGCTGAATGATATATACAGGTTTGGCAACATATGCTGCCATCCAGATGACATCTTTTTTAGCGAAGGCCTTGATTGTTTCAGCAAGACAATGTAAAACCACATTCTGCATGTATTATAACAGCATTGCTCTGTATTAAAAGAGTCCAGGTGCTAAACTGAGCTGCCTGCAGTCCAGACCTGTCACCCACTGATGAAATTTGGCACATTATTAAATGAAAAATACGATAAATGAGCCCCTGAATTGTTGAGCAGCTGAAATCCTGTATCAAACAAGAACAGGAAAACATGTAACTTTCAAAACTACAGCACTGTCTCCTCAGTTCCCAAACTATAGAGTGTTATAGAGTTATAGAGTGTTGTTAAAAGAAAAGGTGATGATACACAGTGGTAAACATGCCCCTGTCCCAACTTTGTTGGCATCAAATTCAAAATGGGCATATATTTTTCAAAAACTATAAAATTTGTCAGTTTCAATGTTTGCTATGTTGTGTTTGTAGTATTTTCCTTTGAAAATATGATTTACATGATTTGCATATCGTTGCATTCTATTTTTATTTACATTTTGCACAGCGTCCCAACTTTTTTGCAATAACAAAAACTTAAGCAAGTTATTAGTACCCCTTCCTGCCAATGTATTGTTTGATTGTTTTCGCATACATCATGAGGACGAACATTTTGTAACATTTTGTGGGTTGTTCTTCCCCGAGGGGATGAATCTGATGATTGTAAGTTTGTTGAAAGAGAATTTGAAGAGAACTCAAAACTTGGTGAAGGACGTGTCTTCTGAAGATGTGAGTAAATGATCTACTATTGTCATCCTATCTTCATCAGTAAAATGTTGTTTTTGCATTTGAGACCTAAACATCAAGCTGGACCTTCTTTTTCAGCCTGTTTATGTGACATTAATACATATGATGTGTTTTGAAAAACTCCTGACCTGATGCCTCTGACTTTTAAATGATTATTTCAAGCTTTACAGGGTGACTCACACCGTTTTCTTTGGCTGTTTTTTTCTCCTGACTTTGTAATGCTGCTTCACTAAAATCCTTCACAGTACACCACTGAATGTGATGCTTTTTTAAAGAGACGTTATCGCTGCTTTATTGGCAGGATTTAGTGGTGAGGTGTGCATCTGTAGTCGATACTATACCAGAGGGGGCACCCAATTGCGATGAAGCTGAAAATGAATTATACACACCAACCAAGGCGGCCAAGGTGTTCACAGGTTCAGTCTGAGATTTTTGTTAGGGACTTCTCATACAATATTATCAAAATAAATAAGGAAATACTCACAATGGACAATCAGCAGTACTGGCTCTGATTGACCTCTTCCAGCGGAGTTACGGGCAATGCAGGAGACTGACGTGTCTCGTTTGACAGATCCAAGGTTAAAAATTTTCTGTTCTGTCTGGTTCCTGATGGAAATCTTTTGGGTGACAAGCCACTCGTAGTGAGTTGGTGCAGGGTTGCTCTTACTAGTACATGTGAGTGAGACCGTAGCACCTTCAACCACACTTCTATCTGCGCCATCTATTTTCACATCTGTGGGGGCGTCTGTGGAGATACAGTGAATACAAGTTGTATATTTTATTGCTGCATTTCTGTTGGCCTACAAGCTATTTCACTGTAAACAGTCCAGACTTAGCAGAGTTCAATAGCACACAAAATACACAGACATTAACAAATGGATTTTTTGTAAACAATGAATAACTTTTGAACAAATTTAACCCGTGAATTAATAGTGAACTGACTGAAATGAGCTCTCTTCTGCTTCCATTGCACTTATGCCACACTGATATTTAACACTGTTTTTAATGTCTTTGAATAGGGTTATCTCCTCTGTTCTCTTAAAGGTGAGATGCTATGCTGCTCATCTAATGATTTAAGTGAAGTGGAGTAAATTCAGGTGATGATTTGGCCAAGATGATATAAATCTCATTGAGAACTTCCAGAACTATTTTGGGAAATAAGAAAAATCCACCTGAATAGTTAGTGAATAGCAATAGTTCAAAATACACTATATGGACCAATGTATTGGGACACATACAGGAGCTTTTATGACGTCGCATTCTAAATCCATAGGCATTAATATGGAGTTGGTCCCCCTTTTGCAGCTTTAACAGCTTCCACTCTGTTGAGTGTCTGTGGGAATTTTTGCCCATTCATCAAGAACAGCATTTGTGAGGTCAGATGTTGGACGAGAGGGCCTGGCTGGCAATCTCCATTCTAGTTCATCCCAAAGGTAAATGATGGGGTTGAGGTCAGGGCTCTGTGCAGGCCCGTCAAGTTCTTCCACACCAAACTCACCCAGCCATGCCTTTATGGACCTTGCTTCGTGGACTGGGGCTCAGTCATGCTGGAACAGAAAAGGGTCTTCCCCAAACCGTTCCCACAAAGTTGGAAGCATACAGTTGTCCAAAATGTCTTGGTCTGCTGAAGTGTTTAGATTTCTCTTCACTGGAACTAAGGCGGCTAGGCCAACCCCTGAAAAACAACCCCATAACATTATCCCTACTCCACCAAACTTTACAGCTGGCACAATGTTCTCCTGGCAATCGCCAAACCCAGACTCGTCCATCAGACTGAGAACTGTGATTCATCACACCACAGAATACGTTTCCACTGCTCCACTTTACACCACCCCATCCAACGCTTGGCATTGTGCTTGGTGATGAAAGGCTTAAATGCAGCTGCTCGGTCATAGAAACCCATGCCATTGAGCTCATTGCACACAGTTTTTGTGCTGATGTCAATGTCAGAGGACATTTGAAACTCTGCAGTTATTGCATCAGCAGGGCGTTGATGACTTCTATGCACTATGTGCCTCAGCACTCGACAACCCTGCTCTGTAATTGTACGTGGTCTGACACTTCAAGGCTGAATTGCTGTTGTTCCTAAACACTTCCACTTTTTATTAATACCACTCACAGTTGATCGTGGAATATCTAGGAGGGAACAAATTTCTTGGCACGGTGGCATCCTATTACAGCACCACGCTTGAATTCAGTGAGCTCTTTAGAATAACCCATTCTTTCACAAATGTTTGTAAAAGCAGACTGCATGGCTTATGCTTGATTTAATACATCTTTAGCAATGTGACCGAATGAAACACCTGAATTCAATGATTAAGAACTTTGTCCCAATACTTTTTTTTCTATACAGTATATGACAAATTAGTGTTATCACTTGTTAGTAGCTTTGATAGTGTAGTCTTTTTTGGTGAAATGGTTAAAGAAAGAAAGAAAAGTCTGCTTCACTACTGGTAAAATTCACTTTATCAGCCGGGCAAGCCGACACTACAGACCAGTTTTCTGGACATCAGTTAACCCTTGTTTACAGTAGCCACAAAATGCAGATTCCTCATGTTTTGGAGCTCCATCAGTTGAGCTACGCAATTTTGTTTCTTCTTCTTTCATTGGCAGGTGAAGAGAAGTGAATTGTTTTCAGACAATTTCTCACCCCACGTCTTTCACCCCTCATTGATCACAACAGCTCAATTTCACACGCAGAGAACTTCATGAAGTTAAGTTTTTTTTTATTTGATTATATTATTTAAAAATGTACAAGTCTGCTGGAGGAATGGTCACTGGCAGACTTGCAGATAGAGGATATGCCTAATCTTGAACAAAACTGCAGAGCCAATGGTACATCAACACTGGAAATTCCCTTTAGTCTAGGCTTAGGCTTAATCTACACCAATGAAACTAGCCCTAAATGAAGCTTTATTTCACTAATAACCAATTGGTGACTAGAGACGGACCTACAAAATACTCATAAACATGCTTAGTTGTCTGTTTGCTTTGTTTACATTAACTTTCTAGTATGTACAAAAAAAAAAACAACCTTTCAGTAATTCTTTTGTGACTGCTGGCGTTTAGTATAAAACTTTATATTAGTTATAATACTCATATTGTTATAAAACAAGAAAGGAGTTCCATGACTGGCTGAAAGAACAATACATAGTTCTAAGGTTCACAGGTTTTTAACAACATAAAGTGTAGACTTACATAAGATGTTGAGCGTATGAGCCGCAGATCTGCCGTTGAATATGCAGCTAAGCGTCCTCGTGTGGTTTAGACGGTTTGCTCTGAACTGTGCTTGTGTCACTGAAGTCCACAGTCCTCCTGAGGGTGTGTTGCTGATCACCTTGTTATAAATGTCAGACAAACCCTCCCATTTCACTGGTTGAGGAAACGAAGGACAGGAATGTCGGACTGTGCAGGTGGCAGAGAATAAATTTCCATCCGTTGATGGGCTCTCTACGGAAATGCTAATCTCAGGGTTCACTGGAATCAAAGCACAAATATTAATATTAATTGGTCAGAAGACTTTTAGAGTCCAAAATCATAATTACTTGTATTATTACTTATTGAAGTCATTTAATATGGATGGGAAATCGTAGCACGTTTTCCTTCCGTATCATTTTTTTTGGTAATACATGGTATTGAGGAGGGTCTCTGAGCTAGCTGAGGGTTTCCTCTTGATATTCGGTGAGGTGGTGGGGGGGGTGAAATATAATATTGTTGAGTAATGTTACTTTTGTGCCAGCCTGCTGGTGCATGGTGATGCAATCAAAAATATGATGCATTATGCTTAATCTGACCAGACACATGATTTATCAAGTTACATTTTGATAGCTTTAATAGTCGTTTTATTGGCTGCAAGTTTTGAGTGTTTGCATTGTTTGTATACTCACCGACATTTATTTGGATGTATTTATATTGGTTGCTAGATGTCTCTGGATAGATCCATGGATACAGGCTTATCCCATTATCTTCCTGGCGGACACTGTTGATCTTTAAGCTGCAGTCTCCCTGACTGGGACTTCCAGGCACTGATGTTCTTCCTCTAAACTCAGCTATTATATCTGCAGTGTTTCTAGAATACACTACAGGGTACCCTAAACCTTTATACTTGTACCATATCACGTGACTGTGTGAGCTGGTGCGGCACGATATCATCACACAGCTGCCCTTAACAGCTTTAACTGATTGTGGCACCTGAACCTCCCAGCCATGACTCAGGCAGCTCAGCACTGAAACTGTGGAGAAGAAGAAAGAAGATGACAGAGCATGTTTAACTTTGTGGGGTCACTACTGATGCTACTAATAGATGCAGCATTTCCACCAATCCTAGAACATTTGTTGAACTTATTAAAAATAACATTTCAGCTAGCGTAACTATGTCCTCCATATATTTTCATCTTGCTTTGGGGCTTAGTTATTTTAGCTAAAAGTAACATTAAAAAAAACAACTTGATTTCTAGTTGAGTGTATGGAAAAAGAATAATTTAACGTCATAACCGACAAAGAAAACAAATGAAAACAAATTATTAGTGGTTATTCACAAAAAGGAGGAGCAATTTTCTTTAACCTGGCATGCCCAGAGGGAGGCTTGGTTCACCAAGAGAAATTTTTGTGATTTTAACATGAAAATGAAGGTGCATGAAGGAGAATAAAACACACGCTAACAAGTCATATGTGTAGAATGATTCACTGAATTCAATGACTGTACCAATACATATCAGATCAAAAACTGCTTGCTAGGTAATTTGACTTATTTTTATGAAAAAGCATAGAGCACAGCAGACAGTAATAAGGTTAAAAGGTCAGTGTGTGCTTCTTTTTAGACCCCTCTTCAACAATTATTATAAATAGAGGCAATTCTCAAAACTCTGCCCATCATAATCTGCTAAAAGCCCTATACTGGCCCCATGAGGTGTTTTGTACTCTGGTCCAGTAGGGGGAGCTCTTACATAATAATGATTGCCCTCTTGACCAGCATTCATCCATTTTTGTAAAGAACTCTAAGTTACAGTTAAAGGTGAGAAACTCCCGGGGGGAAACCTGCATTTGCATCAAGTTGTTCTTACCTGTAAGCTTTGTGTCATTTTATGATAAGTAATTCCTTCTCAAAATGAAAATAACCTGAATTCGAACCCAAACTATTTATGTATGAAATTTGAGTTTTTATTTTATAAGATCAAACATATGTTATTTCACAATGTAATATATTGTTTACTCTTCTAAATATTAAAAAAGATCATTTATGACCAAAAGGTGATGAAATTGATAAGAGAAAGTGACCCAGTGTTGTTTTTCTTAACATTGTTTTTCTTACTGTTTTTCAGTACAAACCAATGATAAAATAAATAAACCATTTCTAATGTTTAATTGATTCAAAAACATCTTGTGAATATTTGTATATGTGGCTGGGTCTAAATTAAAAGCTCAGATTATTTCTATTTGTGTTTTATTCTTCAAAAAGAATAACATTGTGCCAACCATCCTCATAACACATCAGCCAACCACATAGTGGGGCTGGTTAGCACACATGAATTTACTAATTCCCAGACACATTTTTTGATAATGAATGGTCTGAGATATACAGCAGAGAGGCAAAGCTGTGCCAACCAACCCCACTTTTCAGACATACAATACACACTGTAAAGGAATTTATTAAAAAGACTGAGTCCTTTTAAAGATGTTTACAAATGAAAGAGACATTTTATTGCTGGATAAGATACTGAAACCTCTGCTTTATATTTGTAACAGTATGCAATGAATCACCTTCCTAATGTAGGCAAGTAAAGTCATAATTGAAAGCAAACTTTACCAGTTAAGAAGAGTTTGGATCTCTCCATTACTGGGCGAGGCCTAGAAAAGGAAAGAAAAAAGAGAAAAGTGAATCATGATTTAGACTTTTACCTTTTGGGTGACTCTGCTCAAATTTCATATTTTGTTGACTTTCTATGTTAAAAAAAAATGTTACACATCCTCTACAGAGAACACACTTCTACACAGTTTAATGCACAATATAACTTTTTATTTGCTGAATTTAACATATTGGGACATGAAATGTGGCCTGTGCAAATGTTACGGCACATTTAAAATTTTTAATGTTTTATTTTTTTGTGTCTTTTAGCATGACATTTGACCATGGGTATGCAAACTTTTGCATACAACTGTATCTGTAAAACCTGGCCTTGGCCTGCCAGATCCTGTCCTATTATATTGCTATTCTATCTGCCCTGAAGTGCAGTATTTCCCATTGTTTTTCAACACTGTCGATCCTTACTGGATCACATACCTGTGTGCCCAAAGAACACTGTGAACCCCTGGTAAAATACATTGAACTAAAATATGTTACAAGAACTTCCAATGAATTTGACATTATTATTTGCGGTATTCAAATGTTAATTCGTAGATAGGGCTTCCTTCACTCCTATAATTTAGAAATAACTCAGCCAGCTAGTATTGTCGTCCATTTAGTTACTGAATAATACGCCTTGGGAGGTAATGCAACATTTTTTAATGAGTTAAACAAAGTTTTTGCTTGAATTTTTTGCATTTTTAGAAACATGCATTTTCCCAGATACACCTAAAATGGCAGCTGTTAAATATCAACCTAAAAAAATCTGGGTAATCAGTGGTAACTTCAAATTTGTTCTGTCAGAGTAAAATCAGACAAAAAGTAGCTACAGTTATCTGAGTTGTCTGATCTTAGTGAAAAATACTCCTGCATACTCTCATACAGTATTATACACTGGATTGGTCTTTCTGGGCCTTTTCTAAATTGGTCTGACACATTTAACTAGAAGACCGTACTGGTGTACCACAGAGCTCAGTCCTGGGTCCCCTTCTGTTTCTGTATAGGCCACATACAGATAATTGTCACTGAGCTTGGTGACAACTGATGAATACCAGCTTGTCATGATGCATTAGATGATGCACTGTCTAGCATTGTTAGTGCTAGCGTTAGATAGTGATTAAATAAAAACACTGAACAAATACAACCTCATTTCCAAAAAATTTGGGACGATGTGCAAAATGTAAATAAAAATGTGCAAATGATTTAACATAAAAAAGAAAGAACTTGGGGATTTCATCATCTGTGGTACATAATGTCATTATATACCATATATATATTCACCGCATCTGGAGACATCTCTGTGAGCAAGGAACAAAGCCAAAAACCAGCGTTGGTTGGCCGTAATATTCGGGCCCTCAGGTGGCACTGCATTAAAACAGATACAATTCTATAGTGGAAATCGCTTCATGGGCTCCTATATATTTCCAAATGAACCAGTGTGAAGTTCCACAGTTCCTCACTGCATCCAAAAATGCAAGTTAAAACTTTAACATGCAAAGAAGAAACCATATATAACCAGAATCAAGAAACACTGCCACCTTCTCTGGGTCTGAGTTCATTTAAGATGGACTGAGATGAAGTGGAAAAGTGTCCTGTGGTCTAACCAATCAAAATGCATGTATTAAACTGGCCTGCCTGCAGTCCAGAACTGTGACCCATTGAAAACATTTGGTGCATTGTGAAACAAAAAATATGACAAAGAAGACTATGAACTGTCAAGCAGCTGAAATCGTATATTAAGCAAGAATGGGAAAACATTTAACATTTCAAAACTACAGCAGTCAGTCTCCTCAGTTCCCAAACGCTTACAAAGTGTTGTTAAAGGAAAAGATGATGCGACACCATAGTAAACACGACCCAGTGCCAACTTTTTGAAACATGCGGCTGTTGCTATATACATCTATATATATATATATATATATGTCTTAATATTTATATTGTTTTCATAGGGTCCTGACCATTAAAGAACATGGTGAAAGGGGGCTAACAGAGTATGCAGAGAAACAGATGGACTACAGTCTGTAATTGTAGAACCACAAAGTGCTCCTATATGGTAAGTGAAGCTGATAAAATGGACAATAAGGTGGTTTTAATGTTATTTAATGTTATGTTATTTAATGTTATTTCCATGTCATTTTGAAAAAATCATTAAATATTTTGGTGGAGTTAATCAGGCATTTTATAAATGCGCAATCTGGAATATAATATATGAAATATTGTAATGTTGTGCCCTCTCAACAGTAATTTGTGTACCATGCACATGCACACATTCACTAGACTGCTGAAACACACTCTCAGAAATAATGATACTAAACTGTCACTGGGGCAGTACTCTTCCTGTCACTGGGGTGGTACCCTCAAGGGTACATCTCAGTACCTTTAGTCAGGGAACATAATTGTACCATAATCCATTGAAATTATATTTTCTAAGTTGTATTGACTCTACACCCCCGGTCTCGTCTCCAGGCTTTTTATTTTATTGTTCTGTTTAAAAACATTAGGTTATGAAAAGGTATAAATATGTACTTTTTACCTGGAAAAACTTATTTAAGGTACACAATTGGACCTTAACACCACTGTTGTACCTTTGAGGGAACATTAACAGAACCTTCATTTCTAACAGTGCAGGATCAGTCCTGTTTTAGCCTACTCCTAATCAAAACAATGACAGACACCCAGAAACTCTTATCTTCAGTCAGTCTCTGGTGACTATTCACTTTGTTTTTTATGTGACCACTGTATTTTGAGATAATGGCCGAAATATCTGGTTGGGTTGATACTTTTTTAGCTAATTGAGAAATATGTGCTTACTTATTATCATATTATGTCCCATTAAATATCTCTGAGGTGCTTTTGGGACAATGCACAGTTTGCAGCTCTCAGTACAGCTGAGTGAAGCTGAAACTATGGTAAGAACAGGAACATTATGAGCATAAACCTCTCGAAAAGGTGCAGTTCTTCAAAAAACATCTGAACTGGGCTTGCCTGAAAAAGCCCAGTTATCATTATTAAAATCTATAACATAATACTGAGCTAACCCCACTATTATCTCATTATCGTAACACTGATGTAAAAAAGGTTAACCAATTTTCACAGGAAACGTTGCTGTGTAATTGTACTGCTTGATGGTTCTATGCCTGTACTTGAGAGTGAAAACAAAAATTAAAAGGTTGGAATAAAATTTTAACAAAAGTAATTGCTATAGGCTATAAATAAAATCTTCTGACTCATGCAGGTTCAGATTTTTTGACAGTTTGATTACAAACATCAGCACAAAAGCTTTTAAGATAATGACATTTGATTTGTTTTCTAAGAGTGCTGTCATTGTATTATGGGAATTCAAATCATTATGCTCTCTGCTGCGGTCCAGCTTATTTTCTCAGCCTTCCAATCACCGCTCAGCTCTAGCTGCATAAAAAAAAGAACAAGAAAAAGTGAGATCCATGCCTGATAGAATAAAGTATGTCATTTTCTTCCCATCAAAAGCCAAAAACAAATTTTAATAACGTTGTTGTCATCAGTGAGCAGTGAATTAGGTACTTCCAATGCTCTTTAACTACAAAAGCTACAATAGACTGTGTCAGAATGTCAAAGAGAATGTCTAGGCTAAAGCTTACTGCCTGCCATAGCAGTGTGCTACAGTCTAGGATAATTAGGTTTAGGTTTTTAAGTTTGCTGTGTTGTTTTTTCCTCATCTTTGTACATCTCAGCTGTCATCTTCATTAGGCAGAAGTTGTGCCCATGGTGGGCAGACACACACTTTATAATGAAGGGTGCTGTTGATTAGTGAAGTGACCTGTTGATGTGTTCTGTGAATTCTGCATTCTCTATGAGGTGTACACAGTCTTGTTATTGTTTTGTATCCCTACAATGTGTTTTGGAATAAGTAAAGGGTGATGATGCACTGGTGTCAGAAATAGGCTATAGACTGTTGTTGTCACATTGTGGGATATTAGCACACTTGGAAACTGTTCTTGCTACATGAAGGCTTTAGCCTGTCATAGCATGTAGTGCTAACTACCTTTCTCAGTTTGGTCAATTTTCTGTGCCTTGTGTTTTTTTTTAAAATTTAATTTACAACGTATAATACACACATACATCACTTACAGTGAATAGCAGAGAAAGTTACAGAGAAAAGTGAAATTTACCTCATAAAAAAGCAGCAAGTTAGCTTAACTTGGATCTATGAGTTATAAAGTTAAGTCCTTTCATGTGAGTTTACCGCCTGCACTACATGCTGCTTCCCCTCAGCACAGTCACCGCGCACTGTTTCCCTTCCCTCGCATGATATGGTGAGCCAAGCCTCTCACGAAAGAAAAAACCTCAGAACAAAAGCTTCATTTAGCAGATGTAGCTCGTAGAGACAAACACAGCCACAACAATAACGATACAATACTGAGTGGTTTTAATGCAAGCTAGTATATTTCTATAATGTGAATACTGTATTTTTCTGTACCTGTAAAACAACCCTGGTGGTGTCCAATAGTTACTAATGGCATTTTGTGTTTTCCTGATGGGTTAATATCACAGTGTAAAGGATTCTAATGGTTTAACAGGTGTCCTACTGGAAACTACTGGTCTCTATTTGTAACCATTAAGCCTTTTCATTTGAGAAAGCGAAAACATCTGGTTTTAATCCTAATGGTTCTAATAGTCTTTTTTCAGCAGGGAATACAATTACCATTTTGTATCCTGATTATGTAAAGCAATTACATGTACTTACTACCAGTCCTGTTATTATTATTGTTATTATTATTATTATTATTATTTGTAGTAGTAGTTTGAATGTATTTATCTCTTACCTTTCACTGCTGCAGATGCCTTGGTCTCGCTGGCAAATAGAAACTTTTTGTTACACTGAAGTCATTTAACTTCTATTATACCAAGAATAGAGTGGGCGGAGCTTCCTCTTTCCTCGAAGAGTTAAAAACAGCCACTATTGGCATTCACTTCTGCTTTATGACCATTTCATTTCATAATCGCTGTTAGAATCACTGTCCCAATCATTTTGGTGCAATTTCTGGACCATGAAGAAATGAAATGAAGTTATGAAGAAATTGCCATGATGAACAGAGGGGCCTTAAAAAAGTATCGGGATAGTGGGATAATATCGGGAAAAAGTCTGCCATGTTAGGGAACAAAATGTCAAACCAAGTGGAGATTATTTCATGTCTTTTTGGTGAAGTATTCTCTCACAAGATGGCTGATTGTTATCGTTTGAGCAGTTTCTTCGCAGGCTTTGGTTGGAATTCATCTCCAGGCTTTCTCCACACAAAGAGTCTACCGTCAGTTTGATGTGACATATATAGGGATAGCATTTTGTTGTGTGAAATGGTGAAACTGCCATGCAACTAGTTGCATGTTGTGAGTTGCCTGCAACATAATTTCTGTGCAACCTCAACGGTTATACAAAATAACTCAATAACTCAACAATAGACGTTGCATGCGACACATTCAGTTGCTGAAGGACACCCACACAGACATACACAAAGAATACAATATAAGACCCTCTGACTCTCCACTTTTTGCAGTTCTAGATTATGTCTGTGATACTGTATTTTAATTATTACACAAAATTAGCAAAAATTGTCACTACTGAAACATTTGGTAAAGTTTCGGTAGTGTTTTAACTGTTACTGTAGTGACAAAATAGAATGTTCAACCAAATGCCAACATAATTTAGGTATTAGGTCACTTAAAGCAAAAGGCCAAGTCGGTTAAAGTCCATGTAAAGCAGAAATAAATGTGCTCTCAGTTTGTCACACCATAGAAAATGTGTGATTAACCACGTGCCAAATCTGTATGATTAAAAAAGTATTCTCTGTTGTGAAAAGCTGGGGGTGTGTCCACTGAAGTTGCTGAAACCACACTCAATCACTCGAAAGGAGCAGCCTCTTTTCAGCTTTGTGATTGCCAGAATGTAACTGTTATGGGACAGACAAATGTGAATAACAAGCTGATTTAAGCTTTGTATTCTCCAGAACGTAACTGCTGCACCATTTAAGATGGAACAGAAAAGTTCAAATAACAAGCTGCTTTAGGTACAAAAATACACAACAGTTTAACGATTAACTCTACAATCAGTACCACATAGTTCACAATCTTTACACATTTTCAGCTATTTTTTTCTAACATGTATAAAGTTTAGTATAAAAGTATAAAATATCTCTGAATTTACTTTACTCAGACTTTAAAAGTCTGAAATGTGCTCGCTCTGTATTTTTTTAAGGTTCTTTATTGTTTGACCTGTATTAAATTGAAAATGGTACAAAAACATACATAATGTTTTACCTTCTAAACTTCATTGTTTTGGTGAATCTATGCTCATTCCAAATTTAATGAAAAGATGAAAAAGGTGGCCTCTAGACTCGACAATGCTATAGAAAGGCACAATACATGTTTCCACTGTGCATCAGAGCATTTCAGATGAGCTCAAGCCCAGAGAAGTCGGCAGCGTTTCTGGATGTTGCTGACATATGATGTCTGTTGTGCATAGAGACTTAACTTGCATTTGTGGGTGCAGCAATGAACATGTTTGTTGACAACGGTTTTGCAGTATTCCTGAGCTCATGTGGCGATATCTGTCATAGAAGCAGCTTTCAGTGCAGTGCTATCTGAGGGGTCAAAGATAATGGGCATTCAGTTGTGGTTTTCGGCCTTTTCCTTTTCCACAGAGATTTCCGTGAAAGTTTTGATCATATTTTATGGTGTAAAAGGTGACATTCTTAAACTATTTTTGATTTTTAATTCCTAAACTGATTTTTTGCTGACACGTTTTTTTTTGTCAGAGTGGTGAGTCTTGACCCATCTTTGCTCTTAAAGCACTAAAGGCCTTTCCTGTGTGCTCTTTGTAAACCAAAGATTACATTACATGTTTAAGATATTTTTTGAACATTTTGAACAGTGTTCTAGTCTTAAAATTTTGGAATATGTTGCAGACATCATTTTCAGGAAGAATATATTAACAAAATCAAGTTGATAAAATAAAACATTAAATATCTTGTCTTGTGCTGTTTTTGTTCAAATGTAGGTCAAAGTATTTTCATAATTCTCTGCTTTCTATTTTAATTTGCATTTTACCTACTGTCTCAACTTTGGAATTACGTTTATAGGTAGTATAACAAAAACATTTAACATTAGATGGTAGTGGTTGGAGTGGCATCAGCTCTTGAGACATAACAGTAGCAAATACACTTTCAATTTAAATTTATTTTTTTATCAACCGAAATTGGGAGGCATTTATTGTTTTTGCACTGGGGTCCATAAAATACTAGTTACACCACTGCCAATGGTTATCCATTTCTTATTGATGTCACTGTACATCCTACTTTGAAGTCCATGAACTGTGAAATACTGTAATACAATAAACTGCTTCTTAACATGACATATAGGTTAGCGTTCCAGCTGCGTCAACTCTGTCAAGAGGTTTTGCTCTTGTACTGATTATTTGTTTTCTATGTTCTTAACAGGAAATTCGCATTTCAATAGTGTGTTGTTGATCTAATAAGGAGGCCAAAGCTCATCTCTATATTTAAAGGTGGTGCTGCTTGTGGTTTTCAAGCACAACACTTCTTACAGAGGGTAAATGCCTTCAGGGGTTATTTATTCACCAAGCTACCAGCAATAACATTTTCATGCAATGCACAACCCACAAATTTGAGTTCTGTTTTGTGAAATGTGTGCTTGTAAAGACAGTTTTAAAAGACCTTTTGCTTTTTTGACTGCCAGTAAAAATGGCCAAAAAATACAAGCTATTCATTTCTCAGCATCAGGAAAAAGCAGGAAACATATTAAAACAGAAAATTACACAGAAGCCTCCAACACTAAGCATAATATCAAATTTATGGCAGTTTTTTGTGCACCTGCTGCCACTTTAACTCTTCGGTCCTTCCTGTCTTAAAACCAACCTATTACAGCTGCGACCTCACTGACATTCTGTTCCCCTTCAAACAGACACTAACATTCACACAAGCAAGTACCAAACTAACTGATCCATCCAATTTCTTTTTATTGTGTACCTAAAGTGGCTAATTGAGATATTTCTGAGGAGATTAAATAGAAGATAATCCACTTGCAAAAGGAGAAATTCAAAGAAAAATAAGTGAAAAAACTGGAGTTTCCAAAAGCTACAGAGAAAATGGGACTCCTTATGACCATCTGAAAGACCTGGTAGACACCAACACTGTCCCCATCAGATAAACAGCACTGAAAGCTTTCATCTTTGAGAGAGAGGAGAAAATCGAGCTTCTTCAGATCTGAAAACATCCACATCCATCCTTCCAACTCAGCGCTATGGGTCTAAAATAACGCGTGGGTGTCAAGAAGCCCTCACTGAGAAATGGAAAGGAAACAAACACCAAAACTGGACTGGACTCGCAGTGCTAGGGACAACTGCTTGCGCTGGGGAAATGGGTGTTTCAGTACAACCTGCATCACAAGAAGGACGCTGTCTCAAGCTTTAGTCACTGTGAGAGGTTCCATGTGTGGTGAAAGAGCGTATGGATGACGTAGTCCATAGGGACTGGCTTGCCTTGCACAAACCCCAGGAATGGGAGACCATTCCAAGCCAGGAGAAGCCTCATAAAAGAGAGACCTGGGAGCACCTGGAGCCAAGGAGCTTGAGCTCAGGTTGCAGAGAGACTGTGCCACGAATGACGTGCCCCCACGCGCCTCAGAGACTTTGCTTGAACTGTGTGGGTCGCTGAGATGGCTGACCCTTGAAGGGGTGGCTGTGTGGCGTCTGCCATGGGGAGGTCAAGGAGTGGGGCATGCAAAACAGTGCTTGTTCTTGGTTTATTAGATGAAATGGGTTTAAGTGTCAGTTGTGTTTTATGGTGTTTTGTTGTGGGTTAATTAGTGTGGTTTCAGTGTTCACTGTCAGTTGGTGTTGTATGGGTGTTGGTGACGTATTTTTGCTGTGAGGAAGAGGCCTTTTCTGCTTTTCTCGGTAAAGAGCTTTTCCACAAACAGAAAAATGCCATTCTCTGGTTCCTCTCCTGCACTGACCCCAGTGTTCATAACTATTATGAGTAATAACTTTCTGTGAGTAATTTATTTTTAGAGGCATTAAAATCTTAAGAAGTTTGGTTCCTATCACCACCACAGTGAACTGACTCTGTACATTTCTAGAACTGAGCATTTCCCATCAAACCACTCTGAATGAGTTTGTTTACATCTCAAAAAAAAACAAAACAATGGAGTTCCTCTTTGATGGTTTCTACAAGTGTGAGTAATGCTGCATTCGGGTGCTCATTAGAAAGGTTGTCTATACCAGATGGTTAACTAGTAAATATGACTTCACTCCATTTGGGTACTTGTTCATATATTTGCCCACTACACGGAACAAGAAATCACGGAGGTCAGGAGAGTACATATTATGCTTTTTCTTTGGTGTGTTCAAAAGCACATAGATCTAATAGAATCACATTTGTTAGGTATTTCTTCACATTTAAGCAAGTTTATACGGAGCCCCTGAAGGGACATGGTGTGTTTTTTTTTTTAAGGTAAAAGGAACATAGTGTATTTTTTTCTTAAGGTAAATATCTGGTGTGCACCAGATACTATCAGGTGAGCACCCAGTACTATCAAGTGAGCACCAGATACTATCAGGTGAGCACCAGATACTATCAGGTGAGCACCAGATACTATGTGGTGAGCACCTGATACAATCAGGTGAGCACCAGATACTATGTGCTGAGCACCAGATACTATCTGGTGAGCACCAGATACTATGGTGAGAAAAAAAGTGTGTGTGTGTGTGTGTGTGTGTGTGCATCTGCATATTCATAAACTGTGTCAGTGTTCATTGGGCTCCATAGTATCATGACTTCACAGACCACTACTCTGTACACCGGCTCTGCTTGTTATCCTTCATCATTCCGTCATGGAAGAAGACATTTATGACTTTTTAGAGTCACGACGGGTGGCACAAGAACAAATAAAGTCACTTAAAGATAATAACGTAAGCTTGTTCAGACAGCTATAAAAACCTTAATAATATACCAATTTGTCCCTTTCAAAGAGATATAGCTAAATGTAGGCTGCCTTTGCTATATACAGTTAGCTAGCTAACCTAGCTAGCTATAAGGCTTGCATTGTTCTCTACGCAATGCATGTTTTTGCATTAAAACTATACACACCCACGACAAAAATGAGCCAGTGGGCAAAATGTCTTCAAGTTTAAGTGAAAAAGGGAACTTTTGCTCCTTGCAAAACAGATAAACGATTCCATTGGCTGGGTTACTTTCCATTTTGGAAAAGTGAAAGGAGCACAGACAGTTTCACCACCTCATTCAGCAGCTGGGACTTTTTATATAACTTATAGTTAACTCTATATAGCAAAGGCAGCCTATATTTAGCTATATCTCTTTGAAAGGTACAAATAGGTAAATTATTAAGGTTTTTATAGCTGTCTCGTCCCTTTCACCTAAAAAAAAAATACACCACGTCCCCTCAGGGGCTCTGTAAGTTTAGCTGCTTTCACTTATGTAAAATGTTAAAGGTTGCGTTAAACGTCACATCTTGTACACTATCTACAATCATTATCTAGAATCTCAATTTTACCAGTTGTAAATATGACTTTGTAAGCCATTTAAACTGGTAGGTTATTTCCCAGTTTCCAACATCACCCGAATACAGCATAAGTAATGTAGACACTAAAGGCCTTTAACGAATGTGATTTATTCGGACAACAGTAAATTAATTCCAAAACGGTATCAGAGCAGGTTTATGAGGAGTCTGGCCTCTTCCTATTTCCCCTGTTATATCAAAAACATGACTGCAAAACACCAGAGGGCGCCGGTGAGCGAGTCCTCAATGAATGGGGGTAAATGGAGCTAAACGGCTAAAATAACATTAAAGTTGCCCAGAACTTTCCTTTAATTTTAAAAAGTAGAAGGATGTATTTCACTAAAAAAGCAAAGAAGACTTGCATGTTTCCTTTTTTCTACAGCAAACGCGTTTTGGGCAGCAGGATGCTAACATTAGTGCTACTGAGCGCTGATTGGTTGGTGAGCGGAGTAGCTCATTAGCCTGACTTCATAAATATTCATGAGGCACCATTTTAAACTGCTATAACTCGAGTTCAAAAGCTCTTAAAAATATAACAGCAGTGTTAAAATGCTTTATGCTGTTCAGTGTTCAGGCAGTGAATGTATTCTTTTGCATTAAAAATGTTTAAGCATTTGTGTTTAGTGTTTAATCATAACTATGATTTTGCTCAAATGCTCCGACAACCAAGATGACAGACCAGCTGTGTTCCAGCAAATATAGCTTTTTCACAAACATCAGAAAGACCAGAATCTCCAGAAATCAGCTCAAACTGAGGCTGAATCCCAAACGGCTTCTTTGTAGACATACAGTGCACTATTTGTGTGTAGAAGCAGTTTTATTAGCTGTGTAGTGCGCTATGTAGGGAGTAGGGAGTGAGACGCCATTTGATATTTAGCCACCAGAAGAAGAGCAGCAAAACGAAACTCACACAGTAGCCGTGCTGAATTAGGAGGTTTGCAAACCATGGCAACAAGCAATGGTATAAAACCGTGAGTATTCAACAAACAAACAAACAAGCACACAAATAAACAAACAAGCAAACTGAATCAGAGTCGGTTTGTCATTAGACATTTACTGACTGAATTCCAGCGTACGCGTAGGTTTCTATTTCCACCCGTATTCGGTCAACACGAGGAGAGCGGACTGGTTGTGAATACGAACTACTAGTCTGTTAAATAAACACATTACTCCTTCAGTAATATTATAATATATATAATACTAAGGAATTACTAAAAATAACACTAAATAATCCCACAAATAATAACGCAGGCTACGACTAGCCAATCACAGCGCGGGAGGGCGGGGCCTGTACGAATACGGGTGGGGTGAAAACGAACTGCAGCGTTAGGCGTTACCATGGCTATTCCTCAACGTCTCAGCGTCGCGCCTTGTGATTGGCTTCTTTTAGCCGACTTTTAAATATAGAGGCTCCCTATTTGATTCAGTCCTTGTGTTGTTGTTGTCAACTTTGACAGAAATAAATTGCGACCTTGGACGATAAAAAGACCGTCTGATTATTTTCCATAAAAACAATTAGGTGAGAGAAAGGCCGTTATGGCAGTCTTTTAAAACTCTCTGATGAAGTCCAGTGTCCAGTTTTGCGTGTAGAAATGTTGTTCTTTCCAAAGAGAGTGTTTAATTTGTATAACTGTAATGTGAATGGTGACCTATGATGTTCAAACAGTACTTTGACACTTTGACTTCCATTCATGTGTATTTGTGAGGAAGGAAATCTACTTTTGTCCATTTTAGTGTTTAACATTAGTTCCTAATTAGTTTTGTTGGGGGTTAATTTTATTCTGTTCTGTTGACGGCAGCATGCAGACTGCTTTCCTGTTGCTCACATGTAATATGTCGCTGTTGTCGGAAGAAATCCTCTTATCTCCAAAATGGTAACTTCACAGGAGAAGGAAAAAACATACTTTACTTTGAATGTAAGTCAATGGAAGCAGATTTTTTAAGTAATTTTGGGCCTTTTCTTTTGGTCCATTCATCATGAAATGTACATACAATGTAAAGGGGAACAGATATTTTCAAACTATGTCAAAAACTAAAAAACGACAAAAATGGAGATACGTTTTTCTTCTGACAGCAGCGATATATTGTAATATTGTAAGTACTGTGACATATCATGTATCATAGAAATGTCTTGAAGTACTGTGATATTACATTTTCACCAAATTGCTCAGCTCTGAGCTTTAGCTTTTTATTTTAGTCCAAAAAGAATTTCAGTACCTTTTTTTTCTAGCCTAGCAAATTCCAGTTCCTTTGCTGATTGTGTTAAGTTCAAATGTCTTTTTGTTAGTTACTCAGTAAACTGTTTGCCTGATACTGTTTTACTCTGGTTAGGTTTTGTTACACATCTACAAGCTACTTTAATTGTTTCTGCCGACAGGAATGAGAGACAGACGTTTTCAAAATGCCTCATCCAGAAAGACGAGCAAGAAGACATGATAGATCGTTCCTGAAATCTAAGGAGAAGTAAGTCTTTGTGGAGGTACTCCACCTGTTTCAATACTGGTTAACAAGCCCTCAACCACTCGGCCCCACCGTTTCTCCTCAGGGGAGTCTGCAGTGCAATCTTAAAACACATTCCACTTCAATATTACGCCTCTTTAAACTTGAAAAAATAGCAGACAAAGTTGTTTCTAAGCTGTAGCAATAAAATCTTTAAAACACTTAATATTTCAAAACCAGGGATTGACATTAGGCTTCTTCAAAGACTCTCTCTCTCTCTCTCTCTCTCTCTCTCTCTCTCTCTCTCTCTCTTCCTCATTCATATGATTTTCTGAGGTAAATCAGCTAGTGCTAAGTGAGCAGCTAACATGCTAACATTTAGTTGAATAAAATCCACTAATTAGCTAACATAAATCAAGTCCTGCTTCTTATATCTATATAAAATTATGTTATTGGAAAAAAACACACTTATAATATGTGAGCAAGTCGTGTGGTTTGATGGTTAATTTGGCTAATGTAGCTAGCTTAGCTACTTACACACAGCAGGAAACGCAAACATCATCTTTTCTTCGTCGTAGCTCACTTAGTCACATTCATCCCTCCAAGTCAGAATAAATTTACGTTCCCTCAAACTTATTATCTTTAGCCCTTGGCTTTACTCCTATTTGGAGCTTAGTCTGGAACTTGTGGAGGTTTCAAAGACATTCTGACTGATTAGCTTAGATGCTGCCCTCAGTGAAGCCGTCAAGTCTGATGAAGATTTAATGAATACACGCCTCAGTAAGCTACTGTGCTGTGAAACCTGCACATTTAAGGTAAATGCTGAAATGGTCATTCTAATTTGCTAGTAAATTTTAACTTGTGTATTTGCCTGTCCGTTCAGACAAGTAAATTCATATCTACTTGTCCATCACAAACTTTCACTTGTTGGTCGACATTTATTAATGTTGGGCACTGACAACTATAACATTCAGTTTGCTTTTAATGTAGCAAACTAATCCATCTGCTAGCTTGATAGGTAGCAGGCTAAAGGCTGCACAGCTAAACGAAGTGCTAAAGTAAAAAAAAGGTTGTAGCCTGACAAAACAGTCATTCACACATTTTGTGTATTGTTATAATTTTATGAAAAAATAAAATTTGTTATAGCATGGCTAGCTTAATGAGCCGACTGCGGCTAATCTAGAAAAGGATGAGTATGTTTCGACTGAGGGCAGGCAGACTCAAAATTGCTGAGGATACATTAAAAAAGTGTTAAAATGGGGATACATTGATTATTCAATGAGCAATACATGTGTATATACATATATACACCCATGTTTCCTTTATATGTTTACTGAAATGTTGTGTGCTAATTTTCAGAGAGCTACTTGACCTCAAGAGGCTTCTTTCATTCGTCTCAGTCCCCTTTTCCAAGCAACAGGTACCAAAAGTGGCCATTCTGCATCAATGCTGTGTAAATTTGCAGTAATAGACTCTCTGTCATTTTTGAAGCACATAAGCTAACTTTCTATGTGCCACTTAAGGTGACGACAGGCCAATGTAAAGGCCGAAAGCCACAGAACTCACCCCATGTCAACGAGGACAGGAAAAATGTGAGGTACTCAGCTCCTGAGGCCACAGAACTGGATAACTTCAGGTACTTAATGAAGATTTTTTTTGTGATTTTATTGGTTTGTATTATTAGTTCTGGAGAAATATATAACATAACTTACGCTTCTTCACGACAGTGCAAAATACAGAGATCAGAGGCACTTCTTGGGTCACCCTCATCATGATCTGTTCTTGGACATCTTCACTGCCCTCATCAAAAACAGGCTCACCTGCAGGTCTGTTCCCCAGCAGTATTTCATCACTGTCATATCGAACAGTAGCGTTTAACTCTATTTTTACTTTTCGTTTTTTACACCAGCTTTCTTTTACATTGTGTGGACATTTTATGGAAAAGGTCAAAAAAGACTTAAAATCTTGTTATAGTAATGTGCATTAACTGGCCACATCATTAATTTTTCTTGTATTTTATTGTTTATTTATCAGTCATCATTTCTTTTTACATGAACTCTTTGAGTCTCTTACAATTAAACAGGCTGTTTTTGTTACTGTGCCTTAAACACTGACCAGCCGCTTCATTGAAATCACCTCATTGTCCATTTTATCAGCTTCGCTTACTAGATAGGTGCACTTTGTAGCTCTACAATTACTGTAGTCCATCTGTTTCTCTGCATGCTTTGTTAGCTTCCTTTCACCCTGTTCTTCGATGGTCAGGAAGCCCACAGCACCACCGTAGAGCACGTATTATTTGGGTGGCAAGTCACTCACTGCAAAATAAGTCACTCTCAGTGACACTAACCTGGTGGTGGCTTGTTAGTGTGTGTTGTGCTGGTACGAGTGGATCAGACACAGCAGTGCTGCTGGAGTTTAAATCAGCTTTCTGTTAGACACAGAGTGTAGAAATAAGGAGGTGATTTTAATTTATGTAAATGAGCTCTGTTCCGATTGGCTGCCCTTCATTCAAAAAGCAACCCGAGCTGAAACACTCCTTATAACTTCAGCGTGAAAGGGCGGGGCTAAAATGCTGAATTGGTGGCTATATGTAAACATGTTAAATAGAACGAATTTTAGAAAGCTTAGTTTACACATATGGACTGTATGGACTGAATAGTGAACAGTATTTCAAGCGTTTATACCCTACATCATACTCTTCTATTAAAAAAAAATGTTTTGTTTTGGTTTTTGCATGAAAAGGCTCCTGAAAGTTAAGAAAGTTGTGCCCTCTCTTATAAAGTTATGAAGATTGTGATACAACAGCAACTTCAAATGGAGGTCTGAAACACAAATACTCATTTTTTTCTCTTATTTTGCAGTGAGTGGCTGGAGCATTCTTCATCAGAAAATATCCTCAGAGTTCTCATCTGCTTGAGATTGTTAATAAGAGAGCATCATTACCAGGTTTAACTTGCCCTGCTCTCTATATCATACCTCACAAAAAGGTTTAATGTCGTCCTTTGTGTGCAGTTTGTCTATACACCATTTACCTTACGTTGTCATTATTTTGTCTGTATTTAAAAGGTCTTCAAACTTTCTATTTGTCCTTTTTATTCTTAAAATTGATCTTATTTTTTAGAAAGTGTTCCACGATCTCAATGGATTAAGTCACCTTGTAAAGGTAAACTGTAAATTATGATATGCTAATGGAGTCAGTAGAAGTATTAAAGGGCCCATATGCTGCCTGCTAGAAATCATTTTAAATGACAGATTTCTAACCTCTATCACAAACTGCCTGTTGTTGATACTGTTGCCTTCAGTCTGATATATGCAAATGTCCTCTAAACTGACTGGCAGTTGATTCAAAAGTAGTCCAGGCTGAAACACCTTATAATGTCAGTTAAAATGGATTTACACTATATAGACACAAGTATTGGGACACACCTCCTAATTATTGAGTTCAGGTGTTTCAACTACCATTGCTAACAGGTGGATCAAATTAAGCACATAGCCTTGCAGTCTCGATAGACAAACACTGGCAGTAGAATGGGTCAGACTGATGAGCTCAGTGACTGTAAACATGCCACTGTCATAGGATGCCACCTCTGCCACAAGTCAGTTTGTGAAATTTCTCTCCTGCTAGATCTGCCCCAGACAACTGTAAGTGCTATCATTGTGAAATGGAAGCACCCAGGAGCAACAGCAGCTTAGCCATGAAGCCAAAATAGCTCATGTGGGTGTAATGTGTAGGTGTCCCAGTACTTTTGTCCATATGGTCTAGGTCAATAGGTTGGTTTTCATGATATCACAAAAATAGTGAATTCAAAAGAGGCCATTTTGCAGATTCTGTACATGAACTGGAGAGTGAATGGTTACGTTTTGAAGCATAATAGTGTCACAGAGTTAGAACAGCTTTCATATTCAAACGTATTTTACGTGGAATGTTATAGCATAAGGTGTTTAGAAATATTTTTATGTGCATGTCAAAGACGCAGTTGATGTTTTTCAGTACATGGAGTCAGTAGCCAGTGCATATCTGGAGAATGGGGACCAAGCACTGGAAACAGAGCAGCTGGTGACTATGATGCGTGAGTCACAAAATAGCTACATTACCAAATCAGTATACATAAGCAAAACACCAAAACCATTTTCTTGCCACCTACTTTACTTTCTCTTCCTTTTTCCATGTAGACATGTGTCAGAAACTGTCCATAACTGAAGACCAGAGGATCTGGGTGATTGAATGTGATGCTCACAAGGTTAGATATGTTCCAGAGGAGCATTTACTGTACAAACAAAACCATTTAGCCACAATGTAGTGTGATCTTACTTTACATATTACTTTAACACTAATATCTCTCAGTTGCAAATTATATGCCTTATACTGGTAGCGTCCCATTCTATTGGCAATGCTTACCTATGGAGATTGGGACAATCTGTGTCAGCAATTGATACACCTTCAAATACCATTAGATAGCACATTAGAAGGAGTGTCTACAAACCTTTGGACGTAGAATATATAGTGAACAGACTTGAGAACGACCAAAAGATTTATCACTGAGAATATAAACAACACCGCATAATGGCAGACACACAATACCACATAATAATGGCAAATACACTACACCATATAATGGCAAGCACACAATAAAGCTCACTACAAATGTTTCTTCATGAGTTTTTCCTTTCTGTCCACAGACTCTTGTGAAGCTCCTCTCTGCACGGGACAGTAATGTGTTATTAGGTGCTCTCCTGGCCCTCACTACTGTAGCAGACAGGTGTGCCTTAAGTACAATCAGTTTAAAATATTCCACAAATTGTATCAGACTGATGTTGATTGATTGTATCTCTTTTCTCAGCCCCGAGTGCAGAGAGAAGATCGGAGAGCTGCCTGTTGTGGAGAACCTTCTGATCATATTACAGGAATATGACATGTTATCAAAAAGGTAAAATTAACAAGTGCATTTTTCCACCAGATAAAGGGATATTCTGTTGATTTTTTTTCAAAATGCTTAGTTCTAGAGAAACTGAGAATTGTTCACAGTGGTGGTGATAGAAACGTCTGAAGAGTTTAACCCCTTAAATGACCAGTGTCCACTACCAGGCCCAAAGTTTTATTACACACTTCTGTTAACTAAGAATAGCTCAGCCAGTTTGCATTGAAGTCCCTGTATTACTGAATAATAAGCCTTAGTATGTAATAAGACTGGGATAAGGGGGTTAACGCCACTAAAAGCTTCCTTACTGAAGGTTATTGCATTAAGTAGTCTTGATTCAGATTCTTCAGAAAAAAATCAATTATGTTGACACAAATTGTTGTAATTAATAATTTAATTATTACAATCATAATTAATAATGCAATCGGCTCGCCACCTTCAGATCAGTGTATCATAATGCATCACTGCGTTTGTACACCACTTTATAAGCACCCATATCATCCATACGATTGTGTTGTAAGTTGATGTAAGTAAACAGTTAAACAATCAACATCAATGCACAATATGGATAATTTTTTTAATTTAAAATATTGGGGAAAAAATAATAAAACCTAAAATGTGTCCTGTTCAAAAGTTATTGCGCAATTTACATTTGTATTATTTGTGTATTTTGGTGTTTTATTTTTATCTTATATGTTAAACTCAGTAACTGAAAGAAATTAAAGGTTCATTGACCGGAGGTATTTAAGCTTTTTCATATGACTGTAGCTGTGTTTGTGCGCCCCCTTCAGGCTGAGTGCGGAGCTGCTGCGGCTGCTGTGTCCAGTGCCGTGTGTGCGGGAGCAGGTGTGTCAGTGTGAGGGAGTTCCTGTGCTGCTGAGTATGCTCCATGCGGATGACCTGAAGCTGTTGTGGAGCACGGTGTGGGTGCTGGTCCAGCTGTGCCAGGATCCACACACCAGCGCACTCATCCGTGCCTGGGGTGGAGTCCAGCAGCTCCTGCATATCCTGCATGGGTCAGCACAGCTCCTCTTTTACACACTACCAAATTATCTTTCCTCAAGTAAGAATGTGTGAATAGCAGGTGGTGCTGTGTTAAAATCAAATTTATGAAAATTGCCTGAGACACATTCGGTGTGTGAAGTTTGCCATAATTTTGCATTGGAGCTAATCAAGCTATCGTAATGGACTCTTAGACCAATTATGTTATATATATATATAAGACTGCTGATTAAAAATTAACGTTGCTACAGCTGTTTTAAGCTGTTATTTTTTAGATGACAAATGAAGCTAGCAAGTAATGGAGATTATACCTTAGTTATCAACATCGTGCTAATGAACTCCACCATTTTTTAATAATTTATGCTTAATAAAATGATTAAGATGCAGCCATTCAGAGTGGTTTGATGTAAAAGGCTTCATTCTAGAGAAACTTACTGAGTCAGAATTGTTCACAGTGGTGCTAATAGGAACCAAATGTCTGAAGGATTTATTGCCTCTAAAAGCTCCGTCACAGAAAGTCATTATACAAAATGGTTATGTAAACTCTGCCTGATGAGACATTGTTTTGGCCTAACACATCTTGTTAATCCACAAATTTTAATCCATTCATGGCGTAGGGATATATGCAGGGTGTTGTAAGGCAAAATAAACCCCCTAAAAAATTCTTTTTCCAGATTCAGATTTTATCATCATAAACATTGCATCTAAAAACCTGGAAGACATGTGCAGGTTCACTAGTGGTTTTGGATTGTAAATAAAATGGCATATTTGTGTTGTAGTCATGGTGACCCCTGGTTCCAATCACCACCACTGTAAAGAAATCTGAGTCTGCAAGTTTCTCTATAGTGAACCATTCCACATCAAACCACTCTGAATTACTTTACAGTGACAAAATTAGGCAAAAATGTTGAAAAATCAGTGAAATTTCCCTTTAAAATCAATTAGACTTGCTTATGTGGTTTATGACTATAGATCTGCATTATGACTGATATTGACGTTTGAGTTTTCCGAAAGAGTTAATGAATGGATTAACGACAGGAAATCCGATTAACAACAGGAAAGGCTTTATTTTTAGATAACAGCAATGGTTTTATGAGGCACACCACTGGACTTTGTTATTCAGAAACAGCTGCCTCTTCAGATGAGTTAATAAGCTAACACTGGAGCTAACAGATACAATGTTGGATGCTAATGGAGACTTATTATCTTTTACACAAAGTTTTTTTCTTCTCAGGAATCAATGTTTGACAGATAGGTATGTTTTATTATTTCTAGATCTAGCTAAAATCAGCAAGATACACCTACTTTTATTCTATATGTATTGCTCATTTAGTGTCCAACCCCAGCAACACTGCTGTGTCTGATCCACTCACAACACACACTAACACACCACCACCACATCAGTGTCACTGCAGTGCTGAGAATGATCCACCACCTAAATAATGCCTGCTCTGTGGGGGTCCTGACCATTGAAGAACAGGGTAAAAGAGGGCTCACAAAGTGTGCAGAGAAACAGATGGACTATATTCTGCAATTGCAGAACTATCAAGTGCACCTATATGGTAAATGGAGCTGATAAAATGACAGAGTGTAGATATAAGGAGGTGTACTTAATGAAGAGGCTAGTCGTGTATATTTATTTACAAATACATGCAAAACTGCTACATTTTACAGTCCTTTTTTAAATTAGAACATCATTCAAATGTTGGCCTGTTGTTGTATTTTTCCATGTTGTCATGATGAAATGCAACGAATACTGAATAGTAATTTCAGTGTTCGAATATCAGAACTGAGAACACATGCTTATCTCTGTTTATGACATACTGTTCTCTTCAAAATAGGGACAGTCAGAGGCGTGTGACAATATTGGCATGCAGTTTGCACAATGCTAACCCAGTGGCTTTAAGCTAACAAGGCATCAAACATATCTTGACTGATTTTGGGATAAAGAAAACTATCAGTTTGAACTGGCACTTCAGGCAAACTACAGTATGGAAGCTAGATAGTGTACCATGTTCAGTTATAGACTGTAGCCCATCTGTTGATGCACAGGTTTTCAGCATCTTTCTACCCCACTCATCATCGGTCAGTTTCTGACCACAGGACCACTGCTGTTCAGTTATATATGCAGACGGTTAACTATTCTGAGCAGTGACACTGATGGAGTAGAGTGTGTATTTCTCAAAAGTGGTCAGGCTGTGGTTTTTGCAGTATGTGTTGAGCTGACATCCGGCCAAGAACAGCATTGTTGAAACTGACTGCAGATAAAGTGCTAGAAAGTATATATATAATTTTATCATTCGTGTGAAACAACATGACCAGCTGTGTTCACATGTAGGTTGACAGTTTAAACAGTGCTGTGAATAAATACTAACACTGATTTCTTCTACTTTTGTGTATTTGTCACAATTAAATGTTTCAGATTTTCAAACAAAATTGAACATAAGACAAAGACAACCTGATTAAACCCAAAGTTTAAGTTTTTAAATTATCACTTCATTAACTGAAGAAAAAAAAAACATATCCAACACCAACTGGCCTGAAAAAGTAGTTGCCCCATTAGTTACTCAATTAACCAGTTAACCAAATTCAGTTGATAATTGGAATCAAGTAAACAAGACACACACAGACTTGATTACTGCCAGCCCTGTAGAATCTGAACATCACTTAAATAGAATCTGTTCAGCAATGTAAAGTAGGCTAAAAACTCTCACTTTTTTGTCTCACAGTTTTTTTGTCTCACAGTTATTGCCAGAATTGGCTGGCCTACCAAAATTCTGCCAAGAGTACAGGGGCAACTCTGAAAAAATGAGTCATGAATAACCTCTAAGAAACTTTTCTCAGATATGGTCAGCATTTCTGATTCCACTATTAGAAAGGGACCAAACAAGGTTCCCAAGGGAGAGTTGCAAGGCAAAAACGACAGCTAACTAAGAAGAACTTAAATGAATGGCTTGTCTCACATTTGCCAAAAAACTAAAAACAACTTGATGGCCCCACAAGCCATGTGAAATAATGTCCTGTTCTGAGTCAAAAGTGGAACCTTTTGGAAGACAAGGCTCCTATTACATTTAGAGTAAAGCTAACACAGCATTCCAATAAGAACATCATACCAACAGTGAAACATGATGGTGGTAGTGTGATGGTATTGGAATGCTTTGCTGTGTTAGGGTCTAGGCAACTCGTCATGATTGACAGAACTATAAATTGGTCCATGATCTGAAGCTCAAGCACAGTCAGGTTTTGCAGCAAGACAGTGATCCCAAGCAGAAGAGCAAGTCCATCTCTGAATGGTTCATAAGAAACACAGTTAAGGTTCTGGAATGGCCTCAAAGTCCTGACCTGAACCCTGTTGTGACAGGATACTGAAAGGACACTTCACACTGGAAAGCCCTCCAATTTCACTGAAGAACAGTTCTGCAAAGAAGCGTAGACCAGAACACCCCCACAGCAATGTCAAAGTCTGATCTCCAGTTATAGAAAGTGTTAGGTTGCAGTCGTTGCTGCTAAAGGTGGCACAACCATTTACTGAGTTTGTGGCCGGGCAAGTTTTTTTTTTTTATATGGGTGATACAGGTGTTGAAAAACTTCTTTCCGATAAATGATAATGGCATTGAGGTGTCTTCTCACAGTGGAAGGATGGACAAACACCTTGGATTTTTTGAGATCTGAAGGAAGAGTGGAGCTTGATTTTCTCCTCTCTTTCAAAGACGAAAGCTTTAAGTGCCGTTTTGACTGATAGGGACAGCTTTGGTGGTCTACTAGGTCTTGCATGCATGCAATGATAATTTAACAGTAGAGTGAAATTACTATTTCTGCAACCATTGTTTTAATGTTTTTTTGGAAACTACTGTTTCTCACTCATTTTCCTTTGACCTTCCCCTTCTTTATGCAAATGGAATATCTTATGCCTTATATCTAATTGTCTTCTAAAATAAATAACTAGTAGTTTGAGTGAAAATACATGTACAGCACCTATAAAGTCCAAAATCTGTGTGTGCCTTTCTTCCCAGAGAGCGAGTGTATGTGTCTGATCGCTCGTCCATAGAGACCCTCTCTAGTGCTAATGCTGCTGGCCGTTTGCACAGACCCCACGTGTCTGAGGAGCTGAGTTCAGTCGAGGCGGAGGAGAACACCATGTCTCTCTATGCTGGTAAGCACAAGCACATACAGCACCATTTTGGCATAAAAAAACATTTCTGCTCTATGACAGTGTCAGAAACAACATGAGCAAATCAGTGGCCATGTACTGTAGTGGTTTTCTTGCTCATCTTGTAAGGGGGAAAATAATTAGGATAAGCATCGATTCAATCAAAAGAGAATCTCAGTAAAAGCTTTTCTTCAAGCTATTTTTGTGTATACTGTGGTGTTGGTGTAGTAGAAGAGCACATGGGAAACAATGCTTTAGATGAAGCCTCTTGCATTGAACCAGAAGCTGAACCATCACTCATTGTTAGCGGATACAGCTCGGAAGCAGGCAGGTCACATCTAACCACATGTTTCCTGTTAAAGTCACTTAACACCGCCTAACTACCTCAAAACCCATTACAGCTCAAATACCGTGTGCAAATCTTCGACTGAACCACAATTTATTTATACACTTAAGTCTTTCTTACTGCAAGTCCAGTGCTCTTGTGGTGCTTTGTGTGTCACCGCACTGCATGGCCTCGCCTCCCATGTGTTCATGGCTAAATAAGCCAGCCGCAGGACTTTATAATGTTGTTTGTAGAGAGTGCTGCATTTATCTTGTGTGCTGATGTTTATCAGAGACATTCAAAAGTCACTTTACACAAGTCTCTGAGGTGCGAGTCCAATTTGAGCCTCGAGTCTCGAGTCCAAATCAAGTCTTGAGTCTCTGAGGCATCGGTCCAAATCAAGTCTTGAGTCTGAGGTATGTCCAATTAAGTCTTGAGTCTCTGAGGTGTGAGTCCAAATCAAGTCTTGAGTCTTTAAGGTGCAAGTCTAATTCAAATTTCAAGTCGCTGAGGTGCGAGTCTGATTTGAGTCTCAATTTGCAGAGATGTGAGTCCAAATCAGGTCTTGAGTATCTGAGGTACGAGTCTAAATCAAGTCTTGAGTCTCTGAGGTGAAAGTTTGACTCGAGTCTCAATTTGCTGAGGTGTGAATCCAAATCAGTTCTTAAGTCTCTGAGGTGCAAGTCTAATTCAAATCTCAAGCTGCTGAGGTGCGAGTTTGACTCGAGTCTCAATTTGCTGAGGTGTGAGTCCAATCTAGAGTCTCAAGCCGCTGATGTGTGAGTCTGACTCAATACTCGAGTCGCTGAGTGCAAGTCAAGTGTTGAGTTTCTGAGGGCAAGTCCAAGTCCAGTCTCGAGTCTCTGAGGTGTGAGTCCAAATCAAGTCTTGAGTCTCGCAGGTATAAGTCCAAGTCAAGTCTTGAGTCTCTGAGGTACGAGTCCAAATCAAGTCTTGAGCCTCTGAAGTGCGAGTCCAAGTCAAGTCTCGAGTCTCTGAGGTGCGAGTCCAAGTCAAGTCTCGAGTCTCGAGTCTCTGAGGTGCGAGTCCAAGTCAAGTCTCGAGTCTCGAGTCTCTGAGGTGCGAGTCCAAGTCAAGTCTTGAGTCACGAGTCTCTGAGGTGCGAGCCCGAGTCAAGTCTCGAGCCTTCAAGGTGCGAGTCCAAATCAAGTCTCGAGTCTCGAGTCTCTGAGGTATGAGTCCAAATCAAGTCTTGAGCCTCTGAGGTGCGAGTCCAAGTCAAGTCTCGAGTCTCTGAGGTGCGAGTCCAAGTCAAGTCTCGAGTCTTGAGTCTCTGAGGTGCGAGTCCAGGTCAAGTCTTGAGTCTTGAGTCTCTGAGGTCCGAGCCCAAGTCAAGTCTCGAGCCTCCAAGGTGCGAGTCCAAGTCAAGTCTCGAGTCTCTGAGGTGCGAGTCCAAGTCAAGTCTCGAGTCTCGAGTCTCTGAGGTGCGAGTCCAAGTCAAGTCTTGAGTCTCAAGTCTCTGAGGTGCGAGCCCAAGTCAAATCTCGAGCCTCCAAGGTGCGAGTCCAAGTCAAGTCTCGAGTCTCTGAGGTGTGAGTCCAATTAAGTCTTGAGTCTGTAAAGTGTCAGTCCAAATAGAGTCTTTAGTCGTGAATGTTAGTTAAGTTTCCAGTTGTAATTAGCAGTTATGCTAAACCTGCTGTATTTGGTACAGCCTTGTGTTACAGCCTTCTGTCCAGGATGCTGTATTTTCATACACCTGACACGCTCCGTTCTTGCTCTCTGCCACCAGCATGCTGCGCAGCAATAACGGAGCTGGTGCTGGACGACACTGCAGCCCACCTTGTGGTGCAGGTACGTAAATCACTTCAGCTCAGAAGATGGACACATTTCTTGATCTGCTCAGTCCAAATCCCACATGTTTCAGTGCACTGAGATGTAATCTCTCCCCTTGTCTCAGGAGAATGGGGTGTACATAATTGGTAAAATGATACTGCCCCAAGGCTCAGCGACAGGACCAAAGGCAGCATCACTACAGGTACACAGTGTGTATTATAATTTACAGGCATAAATCGCATTGTTTGTCAGGGTGGTTGCATACATGTAAACAACTTCTTAATTTAAATAGGCCTCCAAACTGACCATTATATCTAATAGCTAGTGTGCCAAATGTAACACTAATGTCTTTATAGTTTCTGAGATATTGAGGCTTTAAAAATGTTGACATGACCTTAATTTTTGCCCTACAATGAGTGCTATGTAGAAGACTGCAGTGTTGACACTTTTTAACTCATTTGCTGTCTCTAAAGGACATATTTCAAAGGGGAATTCCACCAATTTTGCATAATTTAGTGGAGATGTAAACAAAGTCAGATGTCTTTACAGTTGTAGTGATGGGAACCAGGGGTCACAATATCTACAACACAAATATAGCCATTTTATTTACTACCCAAAACCACCAGTGATCCTACATGTGAATTTTATATGTAATATTGATGATGGCAAAATAGTGGTAAATCTTTTTTTTGGGGGGACGCCCTACGTATATCTCTCCACCATGAATTAATAAAAAAAAACATTTTAGGCCAAAATCGTCTCAAAACTATCATTAAACAGTGTCTCAGTCATCAGGCAGTGTATTCATAACCAATTCTTTTTTCATTTAGAGGTGGACGTCCGGTTCCTATCAACACCACTGTGAACAATTCTGACTGGGAAGTTTCTCTAGAAAAGAGCATTTCACACCAAACCACTCTAAATAGCTCTTAGTTATGCAGAAATGTAGAAGAATCAATGGAATGCCTCTCTAAGGTGCATTGAGATGCATGTTTGCTATTAGTTTTCATGGTGGATGTAAACATAAAACTTTTTTTTCTCCAAGTGTTATGCTTTCAGGACCCTCCGCTTCCTTTTTAGCATGGAACGCAACCGGCATCTCTTCAAAAGGTACAAATGATACACTGTATTAGGTTTGATGTATGCTGTTCACTTTTTATACTGAAGATGCACTGTTGAACATGAACCTTTGTTTGTAAAGGCTCTTCCCATCAGAACTGTTTGAGACGTTTATTGATATCGGACATTATGTGAGAGACATCGCAGCATACAAACCTCTGCAGGAAAAAACTTCATTGCTTTCGGTAAACTTGCTATGCTTGCATCCTCCACCCTTCATAAATAGAAGTAAAATGTCACACTTGCGCCTTTGTCATGCATGCATTCATAGACATGACAAATGTCTGTATTACTGCACAGTCTTAAAAATAAAGGTTCCTAAACGGTCCTTGCCTTGGGCAAGATGTCTAAAATTATTTGAAAATAAGGCACACATGGTCAAAGCCTTTTTTTCTATGGGAAAAATGCATGGCATTCTTGAAAAATGCTGCTATCTCACGTTTTTCATCCGATTCTCACTAGATCTTCTGAATTATGAGGTTATTAAGGGGTTAAAATATGCATATTGCTACATGCAAGCTGCTTCTTCTGTGCATAGAATTGAGGAAAATAAGATAATCAGCCTCACTGAAATTCCCCACACAAACCAGTAAGCTTTGTGAAATGTGGGATGAAGTACAGTTTGAGTAGCTGATGTTGTTTTATTAGTAGTTATGTACAGTAGAAGTACAGTATTAGACTAACTACAGGAGTATTAACTTGTAGCATGGATGTAGCAGTATGCATATTACCACTACTTAACCACCTTGTAGTTGACCATTTGCAAAATTCTGACAAGTCCAGTGTCCCTTAGTTATTTTTGACACATCTGCCAGACTTTCTGCTTAGGCTAAGTGGTAGCATCATCAGAGCTTGTACTAACAGACTTGAAATTCAGTAGCACAGAGAAAAATTTAGAAACAAATTAAGTACAATTGATAACTTGACTGTTTTCAGTCAAGAAAAAAACTTGACCCATAAAAAATATATATTTGCTATTATATTTTTTCAATTGTATGTAGTTTTAACAAAGGTTACAGATACAACTAATTATATATATATATATATATATATATATATATATATATATATATATATATTAAACAGTAAAGTGCATTAGTGCATGTGTTTTATAAATACATTTACATACTTTTATTCTTGTACGGTACATTTTAGGTGTAGTATTTCCCCAAAGATTTAAAATAAATGCACTTTATAATATTGGTTAATATGGTAATATATTCTGAAATACATTGTAGTGTTTGGAATGTATTCCAGCATGAATCGCAATGTATTCGAAATATTTTTCAAATATATAAAAATATATGTTTTGTTTTTTTTTCCATATGGGGATTATGCTCAGTGCAGACGTACGTGTTTGAGAATGGACAAAATATGAAATGTTGGCCAACTTAAACAAAAAAGAATTCTGGACACCATGTTTACATTAATCAAAGTAGAGAAATGTTTTAGCCACTCAACATTTAAGTGGTAACAAGGAGCGTGGAAAGCTGCTTCTTCAAATGAGCTAGAGCTAATGCTAAAGCTAACAGTGGAGCTATTCAATGTTAGAAGCTGAGGAGGACGTACAAATGTGGTAATATTCAGCGCTGTACAGTCCCGTGTAATCTGACTGATTTATCAAGCTAGCTGTCAGCAGCTAAGTTAAGAAAAGCTAACTAGTCAGCAAACTAATCTTATAAGTTTTTGGCAAAGTTTGGAAAAACTGCAATGGCTACCAGTATCGTTCAGGATAGATTTGAAAGTTCTGCTACTAGTTTTTAAGGTTCTAAATGACCTTAAAGCACCGCTTACATCACAGAGTGTCTGTCTGTTTATGTTCCAGCACGTGATCTTAGATCTGCAGATACTGACCTTCAGCAAACACCTTCTGTAAAACACAGAAAACATGGAGAGAATCGTTCAGTTATTCTGCTTCAAAACTGAACTCATTTCCACCTTTTATTAGACAGTCAAGCTCAGTGCTCACTTTTAAGAAGCATTTAAAAACGTATCTCTTTAACTTAGCATTTAATTATAACTCTACATCTCATGGTATTTATCTTTTAATTTGATCTGTATCATTTTCTTATACGATTTTAAATTAATTCTTATAATTGATTGTATTATAGCAGCAATTTTGCAAACCGCCATCCATATTTAACACATAGAAAAGCTGCTTAAACCCAATTTTTTTTGTGTATGTCGCTGACTACAAAATAATGCACAACAAGATCTCTTAGAACAGAACCTTTACATTGTGTAGAGGTTTTCTGACCCGTTCAAAGGGTCCTCACGCTCACATCTCATTTACAAAGATGGTTCTTTAGTGAACCAAAAGTGGTTTGTCCATAATGTCCACCCAAAAAGCCCTTTTCTCACCTTTATTTCCAGAGTCTAAAGCCTTTATTCTTGTCTGTAGAATGAAGAATTGGATGGACTGAGGGAGAGAATTGAGGCAGTGAACCAGAACCGGCCACCTATTAAAGTGATCAATGGCTACTCCATTCTGGACCACTTGGGCAGTGGAGCCTTCGGAAGTGTTTTCAAGGTAAAGCCCATCTTTAATCTTTTATCAGTCCTACAGCCTAAACTGCTTTTCCCAGAACTCACAGGAGAAGATTACTTTCAAAATGATACTTAGTATCCTCTGGATCAGTGATCACTGTGCTGTAAAGGTTTTGAGAGGTTTCTGTTGGTTAGTATGGTGGGTTTGTGTTTAAAGGTTCGTAAACAGGGGGCACAGAACTGTCTGGCACTGAAGGAGGTCAACCTCCACAACCCAGCTTTTGGAAATGACAAGAAATCCAGAGACAGCAACGTTGAGAAGATTGTGTCTGAGCTCACCATAATCAAAGAGCAGGTAGATTCAGTGTATTTACATTGACTGTGATGATCAACCCTTCTGGAGCTTTACTGCCCTCATGTGTTCATATGGATGTATTGCATTCTGCTGTCCTTTGTCTAGCACCGCTGATTCAGCTCATTAACTAATGAACAAGCTTCTTATGTGCTGAATGTGGTGTTTGATAATAGGGCTAATGCAAACATTTGCAGAGCATCTCTCAGGACTGACGTTAGGAGCCAATATACTAGCACAGTTATTTGACATTGATAGCACTAATGATAGCATGTTTTTTAGATGGCACACCCAAACATTGTCAAATACTTCAAGACATTTTTAGAATGTAAGTATCTCTCTTTTATCTTTGAATAGTTTGCATATTTAAATTAAATTCCATATTTTTATTTAATTCAATAAAAACTGTCAAATACCTATTTAGTAAATAAGAATCACCTTTAAGTTTTTTAAAAAAATCTTTCTTTATTTTTTTTCAATGTAGTTTGATTTTTCAACCAGATTTTGTATGTGCATCAGGTGACAGATTGTACATTGTCATGGAGCTCGTGGAAGGCGCACCACTTGCTGACCACTTCAGCTCACTCAAAGAAAAGCAGCAGACGTTCACTGAAGAGAGAGTGTGGAACATCTTCATTCAGGTAATTGAATGCCTGCTATCTAACACTTAAAGCACTGTGCACATGTCGGAGAGCAGCCTTCATTTATTTGATTTCCAATCGAAATAGCCATTATATACAGGGTGATTCAAAAGGATTCATCCGATTTCAAAGCAACATATTTTTACAACCGTGAGGCACCTAGGATCCAATCACATACCAATTGAAAGAGGGGGTCATAGAGTTTCTGACTGTGAGGAGATGAGACCCCTGAGCAGAAAGTGCTTGGCGTTCTCCACTTCAATAAGAGTGAATCAGTCATAACTGTGCAACGTGATTTTCGTTGGCAGTGAACCTCCAACAGCTCAGAGCATTCGTTGTTGGTTCCACAACACTGGATGATCTTCGAAATCGCACTGAGCATGTCTGGTATCACTGGTATACAGTGATACCAGACATGAGTACAGTGATACCAGACATGAGTACAGTGATACCAGACATGCTCAACTGAATATGGGATGAATTTATGAATTTATCGCGTTGATGTTGTCTGCACAGCTGAAGGAGGTCATATTGAGCACTTGTAAAATTACATAATAAACTTTATGCTCACTTAAAGCATTTACAATTTACTGCTTTATAATGATTTACAAGTGAAATAAATAATTTTGAAATAAGATGAATCTTTTTGAATCATCCTGTATATAGCCATGATATTCATTTTTCAGGAGATGCTTCTGAGGTCAGATATAAAATAATCCACTTGCATAAGTAAGGGGCATAGTCAAAGGTAAACAAGTAAAAAAGGGGTTTCTAAAACAGGAATTTTAAAAAATGTATAAAAGCTATAGAGAAAATAGGACTCCTAACAACCACCTGGAAGACACGGTAGACCACCAAACTGCCCCATCAGATAAACAGCACTTAAAGCTTTCATCTTTGAGAGAGAGGAGAAAATCCAGCTCCCGTATTACTTCAGATCTGAAAACATCCACAGCCATCCTTCCAGTGTGAGAAGACAACTCTTGAAGAAGAGAAGACAAGCGCTATGGGTCTGAAAGGATGTGTAGCTATCAAGAAGCCTCACTGAGAAAAGGAGACAGACAAATCAAAAAAAGAAGCTGAACAATGGACTGACCACCCCAGAGTCCAGACCTCAACATCACAGAATGTGTTTGGGGTTGATTGTGAGAAGCAGAAAATGCTAAACCAACTTCTAAGACTGAACTTTGGAGGTGTGAAAGAATATCCCTGCAGATTTCTTTGAAAAATTTAAATCAAGCCTCCTGGAAAGAATTGAAGCTGTAATTAGGTGTACATAAAGTGTACACACTAATTCCTAAAAATAGATTTCCGTGATTTTCTGGTAAATAAGTTTTCTGTTTTTTTTTCATGACAGTGAGAAATAAATAACTACTTAATGGCCATTTTGACTGGAAAATTAAAGAAATGAAGGGTGGTCTCTGACTTTATATGAATAGTACTGCATATTCCTTATAACATGAGAAATACAATATGAGTTAAGATAATATAACAGTCCAACTGTCCACTTGAAGGTCTGGATTTTGTTCTGAAACCTCCTTAGATGTGTCTGGCATTAAGATACTTGCACAAGGAGAAGAGGATCGTCCACAGAGATCTTACCCCCAACAACATCATGCTCGGAGAGAGAGACAAAGTCACCATCAGTCAGTGAAACAGCCACAAGTTATCATGGAACATATTAACATAGACAAAACATAACCAAAAACGTCTTGTTTTGCAGCTGACTTTGGTCTTGCAAAGCAGAAACAAGAGACAAGCAAGCTGATGTCTGTGGTTGGGACAATTTTGTACTCCTGGTTTGTATTGTTGTATTGTCGGAATAGATATGAATGAACAATACTGATGGTGACAGAATGCAAACTAATCTCCACAAACTAATCTCCACAAGCATTGTTAGCCATGCTAGCATTTTCAGTCATTGTTGTTAGCCGTGCTTGCGTCCACTCTTTTATGTGCTAGCATTCTGAGTGGGAAGAATATGTACAATATAGGGTGAAGTATCATTTCAAGTGACATTTTAAGAGTGATTTTATAAGCATGTGACTGGTTTTATTGTGTAGAGTGAATGTGGCTCTATGTTTAGTCCAGAGATTGTAAAGAGTGAGCCATATGGAGAGAAGGCTGATGTGTGGGCTGCTGGCTGCATCCTGTATCAGATGGTCACCCTCAGGCCTCCTTTCTACAGCACCAACATGCTCTCCCTCGCCACCAAGGTGACAAACCATCAGTTATGGACTCAGTTATGGATAGTTAAGAAATTATCTATTTAAACTTATAATTAAACTAGCAAAAAATGCCAACTAAAAACAGTTATCCTATAACAACTATATATAACAACAGTTATAACAACTGCTTTCAGTCTCATTCAGTTGCTGTAGCTGATCTCAGTTCTGACTGATTTGAATTCCTGAAAGACCTGCGTCTTTCATGTCAAATTTACTTTAAATGTTTAAAAATTAATGTTATGATGTCCAACAGATGTGGAACATTTCTAGGATTTTGTCTTGTAGTATCTGAGACACTGAAGCTTTAAAAAGTGGGTGTGCTACAAAAAAGGTGATAATGTCAGCATAACTTTTGAACTAGTTCTTCCACACAAAACTCACCCAGCCATGAATTTATGGAGCTCGCTTTGTGCACTGGGCACAGTCATGCTGGAACAGAAAAGGGCCTTCCGCAAACTGTTCTCACAAGGTTAGAAATATCTTGGTCTGCTGAAACATTAAGATAACTAAGGGGCCTAGGCCAACTCCTGAAAAACAACCCCATAGCTTTATCCCTCCTCCACCAAATTTTACAGTTGGCACAATGTAGTCAGGCAGGTAATGTTCTCCTGGCATTCCCCAAACCCAGACTTGTCCATCAGACAAGTGTGATTCGGCCATGGAAACCCATGCCATGAACTCTGAAATTGTTGAATTAGCAGAATGTTGGGGACTTTTATGCACTTTGTGCCTAAGCACTCGGCGACACGCTTTGTAACTGTAAGTGGTCTGACACTTCATGGCTGAGTTGTTGTGGTTCCTTCCTCTGTGATGGTCCATGGGGGTCCTGACCACTGAAGAACAGGGTAAAAGGGGGCTAACAAAGTATGCAGAGAAACAGATGGACTACAGTTTGTAATTGTAGAACTATAAAGTGCACCTATATAGTAAGTGGATAAAATGGACAATGAGCGTAGAAACAAGGAGGTGGTCAAGGAGGTGCCTGATCAGTGTGTGTGTGTGTGTATATATATATATATATATATATATATATATATCCACTTCTTTGATACTTTCAAGATTGTAGAAGCCGCATTTGAGCCTGTGGAAGACCCTGCGTTCTCAGACAGAGTTACAGACATGATAAAATGGTGAGGTTCTTACAGATATGTTGTTTTTAATATCATTAAATTGTATTTTGTGTTGTTTTCACTTTGTTTGTACTGTAAATCTTTTATCACATTTACTGGTTGATCTCCCATTGTTATTGTCCACTGGCCAGGTGTTTGACCCCCAATCCAGATTTGCGTCCCGACACTGTGGAGGTCAGTTCCAGAATCTGTGACCTAATGATGAGGTTCATGGACAGCTTAAGCACCTCTCACGTCACGCTGGAGAGAAGAGCAGAGCGAGACAGGAGGCGAGCACAGAAGTACTGCTTAGAAAACAACCGGATGAAGATCATGAGCGGGTCTTCAGTTGTGCCTCAGGTAAAGAAACAAAAATAACTGAACCTTATAATGTGTTTTCTTTCATGCTGTAAACCTTGATGTTATGTAACACAGATTATTTCAAGATTTTTTCTATTACTGTATATTTGTCACCTTATAGAACCTTTTCAAAAATGTTCTATATAGAACAGTCTACAGCACATTCTCCAAACAACCCCTTACATGATTAAAGGATTCTTTACACTGTGGAAGGGTTTTCTATACTGATAGAGAATGTGCTGTAAAAGGGGTTTTATATAGCTCCAAAAAGGGTTTTTCTATTGTAACAAGCCTGATACTGTAACAATAGAAGAACACTTTTTGGTGCTATATAGAACCATCTACAGCACATTCTCCATCAGTCTGAAGAACAATGTCATGGTGAAAAGAACAGTTTAATCATGTAAAGGGTTCTTTAAATGGTTATGGTTCTATATAGAACCATTTTCCTTACTAAAGATAAGCCATCATTTTGTAAGTGTGTAGTCACTCTGATAATGGAGTAATGGGGAATAATTTATTTGACTATGTTAATAAAAATGTAAAGTCACATTCCATTCTGCCAGTGGAATGGCCACTAGGGTCCAGAAAGTTTTTGTAAGGACATTTGCCATGATCAAAAGAAAATCCAATACTTTTTTAACAGCTCTGCATAAGAATTAGTCATATTGTGGCAGTCTATTATAAACCACAGCTAAACAAGTTGCTGCTTTTATGAGATGATATTGGCAACATGCCATTCATGTCTCTTAGGGAACAGACTCTAAAGATCAGCTGCTTATTAATGAAGATGGCCACCAGTCTGACCTACATTTCTCAGACTCAGCAGATGGAGAGGCTCCTGTCCAAGGTTAGAAAAAGACCTTATAGCCTGGAAAGAGTTTCTAGATATTCTTTAGAATGCATATTTTCCCATTTTTTGAATTTGAATTGACTTAAAGGGCCCATATCATGGAACAAACTATTTTTCTTGCTTTTTCTCTCTTGAAATAAGAGTTTGAGGTATGTTAGTATCGTTAAAGTTTCAGAATGTGCACACACTCCAGAAGCTCTAAAAACAGCCAGTTTTGATTTCATCATGGTTGTGATGTCACAACCATAGATGCAACTGCACATGATCATCTATACAGCTTACAGCAGTGTAAATTCATCCTTTTACATTGACGTGATGGGAAAAGTTGTTACTGCACATTTGAGCCCAGGCTGCTTTTTGAACAAGGCACAATAAAAGCAATCAGAACAAAGGTCATTTACAGAACAAGTGTCAAAAGTCAGAAACCGAAGACTGAAATTGGATGGTGTGGAAAAATATTCCTGCAGAACAAGTAACAAGTAGTATTAGTTATTAGGTAAGAACAGAATCTACACACACTCAAGATCCCAGGTGCAAACAGTTCTGCGGTTTAAGAGCGTCATTAATCTGATGTAGACCTTTTCTTAGGACTTTTCTCAAGAACACGTTTAAGAAAAAACTTAGGAAGATATTGGTGAATGAGGCCTAGTGACTTTTTTTTGGTATTTTTGATACCACACTAACATTCTGAGTGGACATAATAGGGAAACATAAAATACAAAAAAAATGTAGAATGTAGGCCCTAAAAATTGTATTGTGTTTAATATTACTTTTACACAGATTTATCAAAATTACTTGCATACTAAATTGAATGTCCTTTAAGTGTAACTCTGCTGATACTTTAAAACAGACATGGAATCAAGTGATGCCTCAACAACCACCAGGTCTGTCGTGAGATCAGCCTCAGTTCAGGAGAATCTACTCCAAAATCTACGTAAGTCTGTCAACCAGGCAGATACAGTACATTCTGACCAAACAATACACTCTGATTTACAATAAGCTTTATCACTTATATAACTAGTCTTAGGGAATTCATCTGTTTTTCTGACTCAGCAAAGCATCCAGACAGCTGCTCAGTTACAGAGGAACAAAGCCGGTAAGGTTGTACTTTTTCACTGTTTTGAAGATCTCAGGTGTAGCAGGCTCAAGTGTGGTGATAAAACAGATTTGTCTCAAGGCTTTGGTCTTAAAAGAGTTCAGTTCTGAGCTATTTTTCTTCTCTTTTCTTATATGTTTCAGTGACTTTGTGAAGTCTAAAGCTCGACCAGGTAACGGCCTTCGTTTCACCGTTTGCTAACTGTGTGATGGTCCCACTTTATTGGCATAGCTCCCTATAGGACAAATCAGTGTTACATCACAACAACAAAGAACTGACTTCCGGGTGGATAACGCTGGTAGGGCTGAACTGATACAACAGGATTCTGCACCAGTACTGATACTCATTTGAGAGTTCTTTAACCAAGATATTGGAGAATTTTTGGTGCGGTGCTGGTTTAGTCTGTCACCCAGCATGGTCATGCTGGTTGACCAGCATTCCAGCATCCAAAACACGACAAATGCTGGTTTTGCTGGTGACCAGCAAATCAACTTCCATTGCTACTGACCAGTATACTAGCATCCAAAACACAACATGCTGCCATGCTGGTCTGTGCAGTTTTTTCTAGCAGGGGTGTACCTCTACATATTCATTATTAGATATGGGTAAACTGTATTCTCCTAATGTAGACATTGTTGATAATGGCAAACCTGTGGGCTACTAAAGCTGTTCTGGTGCCATTACATTCTATTTTAAACATTTCAAACAGCCCGGCTCCAGTTGTAGTTCCTCTCACCTTCAAGATACATCATACGAAGGTGGTTTTCCTAGTCTTAAGCCTGAAAACATTCTAGAGACTACAGTGGTGCTGCTGTAGGATTCAAGTAAGCATGTTTACAACAGATAAAGCAATGGTTATTATGAAGGAAGCAGTGGTTGTTATGAAGCATTTTGACTGGAGTACCCTTTTAAAACAAGCTGTTTCTCCTCCGTGCTAATGTCTTGTAGTCATTGTTCTGCTTTATCCACAGCATCAGCAGGAATCTATGTGTCCCAAAGAAAAGTCAGACAAATTGATGATCCAAACCTAAGGCTGCTTGGAGTTCTCCATAAGATTATATTCATCACTCAGGTCAGACCAGCTCATCTGCACTTGAAAAATACACTAGAAAAATGAAGTTCATGGACAAACTTTCAGTTGTCTTGGCAAAGCCATTGCTGTGGAAACCGAGGTAGTTGCTAAGCTGTTGCTAGGTCTGTGATATGGTATCCCATGTGGTGTTTGTGTGTGTTTATTTATATATCATCCCCTTGGAATTATAAGGTTCTACCTGCGTTCTGAGCAGTTTTGAGATAATGAGCTTTAAAGATTTTGCATTTCAAATCGAAAAACTTATATTTTATACATGCAAATTACAGACACCTTAAATGTATTCTAAATGTACAATATCAAAATCCTGTCAGATTTGTAAATGAGTTTTTTTGGAACAGGTCAAATGCAGATAGAACCTTCTAATCCTATGAATTCACTTACTGCTTGGAGTTATAAGGTTGTCTCTGGCAAAACATGAAAAGAAACAATGATTTTCAAGGACCACAAATGCTTTACTCATATTTCATTTTTAAAAGATAAAATTAGTGTAACACAGTGTACATTATCAGAAAGTTACATTTAATATTTTCTATGTTAAATGTTTTTTTATTACATTTATTTTTATTATGTATTTATTTATTTTTAGGACTTTTATTTCTTGTTTTATTTTTATTTCTTGTTTATTCAGAAAATAACTGATTGATAGATTAAGTAAAAAGGTCAGCGCTAAATATTTTGTCCAGTGCAGAGGTCAGTTTTAGGTAGGAACCATTAGTTTAAGTGTCCTTTAGGTTTCACAGCAAGCAGCTACTTGTCAAGTAAAATTAAAAGTAATATTAAAGTATAAATTCATGAAACTGCACTTTTGTTAAAAGCTCGCACAAAAGCCTTTGTGGTAATCTTTGAGAGAGTTACTTCACAGTAACTGATACCTAAATTAGCAAATGAAAGTCTGTTTTGGAAGTCAATCTAAATTTTTTTTTTTTTAATTGCATTGTCTTCAGCTTCCACCAGGACCTCAGAACACTTTTCAGCGGCGCACAATAGAGCGCTTTAAGAAATCACTGTTCCAGTGCGGCAGCAGTCCGTTTAATCTGAAGATGGAGCTGAATAAGGTAACGTATGCATCTGTAGACCTGACTAACAAAGTACAACATTTTCAAATATGAAAGCCAGAATGGGGCCTGTTAACATTGTCGAAGTGCTAATTAGCCGTGACTAGTTTTGATTCAGTGTTAGCCACATTATCATTAACATTAACATTAGCCATGAACAGAACCCTTTTGTGTCTGTTTCAAAAGGTCCTCCAAGGAAACCAAGAGGTGGTGGAGTTGGTTTCAGGCAGCAAGGAATGGTGGCCTCTCAACGGACACCCAGCTAAGACAATTGGTAGGACTAGCTAATCACCTTTTGTTCTGTCCTGTGCTAGCAGTGGCAGGTAGGGATGGGCAATATGATGATATAATGATAAATAACTGCACATTAGGCTTTTCTAAGCATAGTTTGGGTATCGTTAATGCTTCAAGAACACTGAATAGTAGAGAGGCACCTAAACCTAAAGTTGTGTGGGCTAAATGAAACACACTAGGACATTTTCAGTACTTTCTATTAGCCAAATCACAACATAAACTGGTACACAAACTGGTATTTTAAAATTGTAAATAAAACAGTCACCTATTTAAGTAACATCAATCAAATAAAGTGCTACATTTACAGTAAGAGTTGACTGGCTATTCAGCACACTGACTAATGTATTATTATGTTGCAACCTGCCTCACGTTATTTACATCATAAAAAACAACAAAGACTGGCTGAAAACAAGTGCATATTTAGATAAAAATAGCTAAATAAACTAAAAATAGCAGTGCCACGAGTCCAAAAGAGCTATAAATTATTGAATAAAGTGATGTGCACAATGAGATTGACTCTAAACTAAATATCAAAATTTTCAATTTTTTTCGATCCAAAAAAGTTTGGACAAAAAGGAGATTTAGACCAGTTGTTCTCTTCTTTTTTAAATAGTTTATTTTTTGCAATACATGATACGTGAACATATTGTGTACCAGAAAATTGTCTTTTTTTTGCTGTATTCCGCCCCTAGTGGCACAGAAAATATGTTTCTCTTTTTTCTCAGGGGAACCAGGTTATTCTAGTCTTCCAGAGGGCATCACCTATGAGCAGATACAGGTCAGTAAGAAAGCTAATGCTTCTCGTGTCCTGGATCACTGCTTTTAGTTCTGCTGCTGTTCCTCTGTATGTTCTTTCTTCTTCTCAGGCCATGATTGAGGAAGTTCTGGAGCAAAGCAGTTACTACAGCACAGCTTTGTCCAGGTAATCATTGGAAAGGGTGTTTTGAAAGAAGTCTATGTTAATATTTCTCTCATCACTCTGTTGATTCACCATCTTAATGGCTTGCAGGAGTGAATCAGAGACAAGAACAGGAAAGAGCAGAGCTGCTAGCCCATGACTTCATGTGTTACGCCTGCTGGGACACCTACAAAGTGCTGTGATGCAACGGCCTGCAACACTGAATATGCAGAAGCAAAAGAACAATTACTTTTCTCATTCACAGTCAAAAGCCATGGCTTCTTTGTCCTGAAAAAGTATTGAGTTCATTCACTGAATATGACCTGTAGACATCTGAAGGTAGTTTATTTTATGGGCAACATGCCCATATAAATAACTCTGGGTCTAAGCTGTTTTTTGGAGTGGCAAAATGTTCCAAAGCCAAAAGGTTTGGTGAGGTTGCCAGTCTTATCATGTCAGTCTAATGTGCAGGAGTGCCAGCCTGCATGTAGAAACATTGTTTTGGCAACTTAATGACCTAATAATTTAGTGGTCTTCTGAGCAAAATGTACACAGGACAAAACATAGGACAGAAAACATACGACTTAAAAATTAACTAAAAAAAAAAAACTAACATTTTTCTCATAGGCATCATGCTGTAGTTGCCATCTAACTCGTATAAAGAGCTCAGGGTCTAAGCTATTTTTCTTTGCAGGGAAAATTAATGGCATTCTCAATAAACGATGCTGTCGAGCTCTGTGGTCAACAAAAAATATCCTAAAGCCAGTTTGTTATGTCCTACACCCATTATCCCCCTGAAGGTCACTGAATCCTTGAATCAAGATGCCATTTAGCAGTCGAAATATGAATGATGCTACATCTGTGCTAAAACAAGCAGAAACTAAGTAAAGCTGCATGAAAGAAAGAACCTTTTATAACAACAGCTACTCAGACTGTAGGCTAAAACTGCCATTTAGCAAAGCTTGCTGGTTTGTGCGAGGTTGCCAGTCTTATGTCAATTCAGTGTGCAGCATTTTTAGCTTGTATTCAGTAACATTCGTGTTTTGGCAAATTAATGACCTCATAATTCAGATGATCCAGTCGTAGAGAAAAAAATTTCGGAGAACAAAACAACAGCTTTAGAACATTTTCATTCACCAAATAGCAGCGATTTTTGAAAAACACCATTAATTTTTCCCATAGCCCGCTGAAGTTGTGAAAATGAAGGTTGTAAAAAAAAAGAATAGAAAAAAACAATATTGTCCAATGTGGTTAAAAAGAAAGAAAGAAAGAAAGTTTTGTCCTGTGCACAAAGATGATCAGTTCTGAGGCCTTTTAGCTGTCGAAATATGATCATTGCTACATTCATGCTAAAGCGGCTAACAGTCCTGCACATTGAATGAAGTTGGATGAAGTAGTTCTACTATTTAACACTGTTAATTAACAACAGCTACTCAAACTGTAGCCTAAAACTGGCAAAGCAATTACCACATCTGAATAAGCTGGTGGCTCCAGTGGGAAAATAAATGTACATAGGACAAAACTTACCAACTGGTTACTACAGAGTGTGATAACAGATAGCAGCTGTCAAGGACACTGTAAACTTTTCCCACCGTTACCCAGTTAGCAAAACTGGTCTGGTCCACTTATGGGCCACATCTTTGACTTTGTTCTGGCCCAGTATATGACTGGTTCCTCGGGCCAGATCTGACACACACACTGTAAAGTGAGTAGAAGTAATGGATGTGGCCCGAATCTGGCCAAAATCTGGCCTAACTACATTGTTGGTCCACAACATTCATGCTAGAACTGGCCCACAAATATAAACACTAGTCAAAACTGTATGAAGCTGTCCAGCATCTGGCCCTATTCTGGCCCACATGCTTAATATCTGCCCGGTAGTCAACCGATACTCATGTAGGAAAGCCTGAAACGGTCCAGAACTGCCTGGGTAAAGTATAGGCTCAGACCTCTGTTCACGGTAAAGTGAAAATATCTTGTTTTTAAGCACATTTTCAGGTGAACTGTTCTTCACCTTCATTTTACTCCATTGTTGACATCTTGGCTGCTCAGTTCAGACACAAGTTTTGTCTACCTGCACTGTTTACATGCTAACTGCACACAGCTAGCACAGACAGCTCTTGGTCTTTAATAGTAAAATGAAGCTAGCTCACCAGTTTGCAGTGTTTAGTCCTCTGTGAATGGACAAAGTCCTGCCCACAGATCTCGTGGTCATAGTTTCAGGTGATTGTGGTTTTAATTGTATGTTAGCAGAGCCTTAAAACTTTTACTCGGAAGAATTGAGGGCTGTAGATGGTTTGTGATGCATTTTTTTGACAATGTTCTTTAGAAGAATCTTTTATCTTTGAGTGAGTTTCACTTCAAATCTCAGGCTGACCAATGCACTTTATCTTCAACACTTTAATGTACAGCAAAAGCTACTTATAGGAGTGCAATCTGTTCCTGTACTACTGAACATGCTACTGTGAATAAATACTGAAGCAAAGTAAGGCAAAGATTTTTCTTCTGTCAATTCAAGTTCAAACAGTGGCAGTCATGCTGTGATTTCTTTCATGTTTTTAAACACTGTGTCCACTCACCGTCCACTCTATTAGAAACTCCTACCCTGTTGGTCCACCTTGCAGATGTAAAGTCAGAGACGATGGCTCATCTGTTGCTGCACAGTTTGTGTTGGTCATCCTCTAGTCCTTCATCAGTGGTCACAGGACGCTGTTGGCTGGATATTTTTGGTTGGTGGACAATTTTCAGTCCAGCAGTGACACTGAGGTGTTTAAAAACTCCAGCAGCACTGCTGTGTCTGATCCGCTCACACCAGCGCAACACATACAAAGTGAAGCTTTGCTATCCAAACTGCCACACTTACTGTCCTGCAGTCCAAAACTACATGTGCTCACAAGGCTGTAGGTCATGGGTCAGCAGTCTTACCCACAAAAGGCTGGTGTGGCTGCAGGTTTTGACTCCAAACAAGCAGAATCACACCTGATTCCACTTCTTTAGAGGTGCAATTTGTAAAAAAATGTAAAAAAAAACTTCAAAACATTCCAATATTAACTAAAATGATCAACAGAAGGTGAATAAATAAGAGTTTTGGCGCTATGCCAAAGACGTCTATCGTGTTGCATACGTCTCGTATTACCACTTTGTACCTCAAGAGGTCACTGTAGCATTGAGTCTGCCCTCAGTCCAACATGAGAGGATGAAGTAGTTGATTAATGTTGATGACATAATTGGGCTTAGTTTAAAATAGTGGCTGTTGACCCTGTGAGAAAATTTCAGCGTGTCTTTTTTTAAGTTCATGGGGTTTTTTTAAGTTTACTGGGTTAGTTTTGTTGTTAGGATTTAAATGCTGAACACTTTGAAGTCTCAGGTGGTTGCTAGGTTGTTGATATGGTGATCTAAAATGAATGAAATGAAATGAACCTTTTTTAGCCAACTGTGTCTGAACACATCGGAATTAGACCTCCGCATTTAACCCATCCATGCAGTGAAACACCACATACACACTAGTGAACACACACACACTAGGGGGCAGTGAGCACACTTGCCCGGAGCGGTGGGCAGCCCTATACACAGCACCCAGGGAGCAGTTGGGGGTTAGGTGCCCTGCTTAAGGGCACCTCAGTCACGTACTGTCAGCAGAGTGGATCGAACCGGCGACCTTCCGGTCACAAGACTGGTTCCCTAACCTCCAGCCCACGACTGCCCCTAGGTGATTGCTAGGGTGTTGCTAGGAGACTGCTATAGTGTTCCAGGTGGTTGCTAGACTGTTACTGGGTGGTTGATATAGTGTTTCAGGTGGTCAGTGTGAAAGATATCAATTGTGGCAGCCAGATTTGAATTTTTTAAATGTTCTGCCATTCATTACCATAGGAAAAAAGTTAAAAGGTAGCTGTTTGAAAATTGTACTTCTGGTTAGTCCATAAAAAACCCAAGCATATTATTTCACATACAGGCTCTAGGGTCTTGCAAACTTTGGTGGTCCCAAATGCACGCTTTTAAACTCAGCACTCTCAAGTTCTCTTGCCCTTATGGTCAAACGTTGCTGATGCCACCAAAGCGTGGACTTGTAAGAGGACCGCAGGGCTTAGAGCATAACCTGGGACAGGCCTAATGATGCCATCAGATTCAATGATTCAATATTGCATTCAGTGCACACATCTTCACTAACTGAAGTTAGAGCGCTGTCCCTTCAACTGCAGTCAATGAAATGAGAAAAGCAGACACTGAAACATTTGACTAATAGATATTTATTCATATACTATACATAGATATCCGAAATAGATGTACACAACAAACCAGATGTGGACAAATACGGAATATGACATTACATCTGTAACTATGGTATAAGTGTGGAAAGTTCCACACCGTCGAGCTGCTTCCTTATGCATAGAATGATGAAGAGCGGAGGAGTCGGAGTCAAAGAGTCTCTGGAAAACCCCCTCTCTCAATGTTCTGACTAAACATAATCATAAAAAAGTCTCAATAACATGTCCCCAGTGACAGATACGGTCGTAAGGCCATCCGTATGAGTCTTCCTTTGCTTCCAGTAGAGTTATAAATATAATTCCTTGTCTTTGCATAATGCATGTTCACGCTTGGTATGACAAACTTCCGGTGATAGAAGACAGACGCCGGTCAGGAAGCATAGCAACGTTGCACCAACTACTGAATCCATGCTTTTTTCAGTCACCGTGACTCCGTTCAACAGACCAACGCGCATAAGTCTGCGTCATACCGCTGTGGTGTCAGAGTTATGCATAGACTTTTAGGATATGTCTTACTGTAAAGTTGTGCTTCCGTCCTGTTCCACGTTACCATGTGCAAAAAGCAGCGCATCCAAAATACAAAGCCAAAGCAATGCAAATGTACAATCGTGGCTGCTAGCTGTCATACATTCATGAATACAGTAATAAAAAAAGAAAACACAGTATACACAAAAAACACGACATTTGAAGGTGTGGTATTCTAAAGGATGCGAAGAAAACAAACAAACAAGCAAACAGGAACTCGCTATTCCGGACAAGATCGACCACATCGAGCTACTCTACTACACATAACCATGCATTAGCACCTATTGCACATTTCAAAAAAACTTTGATACTGTTTTGTCTCTTCCTCATTAGCGTAACGAGTAGTGCATAAAAGCAAGCATAACAGCTTTGGCCATTGCCAATATGCTCGCGAGTCAATACACTTGGTAAGATAACAGCAGTGGTTCTGCACCGTCTTGATTGAGTTCAGTGTCTTAACGTCCTTTTAACAGTGACACATCTTTACCATGTACATCGCCAATACCGCTAACCCAAATAAGTGCAATGATTCAAACAAACTTTATATATTATATATTATATATTATATATTTGTACACACACAAAAATACAGCATTTTCCAACACTGTTCCTAAAGCCTTTAAAATAAAAAAAAGTTTAGCACCTTTGGTGCTTGGAACCCTAGAAAGCTTGTGATAAATACATTCAGGACAGAAATGTAAAACCCGGATTTGGTCCGAGGGAGGAGGGAGAGGAGGTTGGTCCCGGGTTACGGGTGGACCTTGAAGGCTAGGAGCTCCTCGGAGTGCATGTTGTTGAGGGAGCGCAGCTCAGGAAGCTTCAGGAGCAGCTTGGTGAAGATGGCCGACTCGTTCGAGTGGTTCCTCATGATGAGGTTCCTCAAGGCCCTGATCAGATTCTCCTGCAGGGCCTCCACAGAGCTCACGTCCTCGATACCCGTCCGGTCTGGAAACGGCAAACGGAAAACCAGTGAGCAATACAATAAACGTAAAAGAAATTAGTCAGTTCTACCTAAAACAAGGACACTTATGAAGCATGAAATTTGACAGTTATTGGGTGCCCCCATGTGGAGAATGTTCAACCTGCTAAACATGAGTGAGTAAATTACAAGCTGGTCCCATTAAGTGATTTGCCTCTAAAAATGACAAATTCACCTGGTTTTTATTATTTCTTTGGGAAAAAAAACAATACAAAGGAAAACAAAAGCAATATTTTATATCAATTCAAACCTCAAAATTCTTCACTTTTTACAGTGAAAGAAAGGAGTTGAGAGTTGGTTTCCAAAAAATGTAGCACAGCATAAACGTCCAAATTTAATACTATTTTGCAGACTGTCAGATTTCATTTAAAAGCATTTGCACACAAGTGAAAGAATTGTAGAAAAGAAATAATGCATAAAATAATGCACAAGATTTCGACAGTTGAACAGTTGCGACAGGAGAAAATGTTGGCCTCGCACCTAAAATTTTCCCCGTAGTTTTGCAGTGGAGCTGTGAGGCTAATGAAGCTTATGTGCACCAATTAGCACCATGCGAACTGTATGCCTAAAGCTCTTGCCTCAAACTGTGTTGTTAAGCAACCTCAAACAGACTTTTTAATGTGGTTTCTGACACTGTATGACATACTGTTAGCTTTAGAAATGTACACTGCAGAGCTAAAAACAGCAGCAGCAGCTACTATGAAACCTCCATGCTTTTGTCCACTTGTCCAGTTTACATGATATTCAAGTAAATTTCCATTGCTTGTTAGCTACATTAGCATCAGAACTCCAGTGCAAAACTACTGAAGCAAACGTCTGACACCAAACATGTCACCCAAAGCTCAGTGAGATGGTCTTACCGGCAGACACGAGCACCACAGCTGTGAAGAGGCTGGTCTCCTCCGGGCTGAGCTGGAGGGCCATGAGCTTCTCGCTGAAGTCGAACATGGAGGTGAGCAGCTCTCCGGCTCCCATCGCGCGCAGCATCTCCACACTGTACCTCCGCCCACTCAGGAACGTCACCGTACGCTCCTTCACGTTGAACAGGGAGGCGAAACGGACCATCAGCACCTGCACACAGAAAGAAGACAGGCTGCTTAGGGAAAACAGGACTTACAGTAATATGTGGAAACATGGAAAACAAGGTCACTATGTTGTGCTATGAGTGCTTCTTTCGTCCATAGTTAATATCGTCTTGGTGGACAATTTAAATGTAAACACAAAGCTACATATTGATTCATGCTTGTCTTCTGTATTGACAGGTTTAATTGTACATTTTTTACTTTTTTTGGTTTGGTTTTCTTTCTGCACAGCTTTTCATCAAATTCAGATCAAACAAACAGTCACCTTTCCTCAGTTCAAAAAGATTTAGCTGATTTTAGATAGATTTGTACTTTCCTAAGTATATTGTAATTATGATATTTTCAAGTCTACTTAAGTATATTTAGGCGGAAAGTAAGTTTTTACTTCCTTTTTTGTTGTTTATTTTCTTGTTGTCATATTGGTTCAGCTCCTGAACTGCTTTGCAACCACTTTAGAGATTTAGTGTTTTATTTTAGGGCCAAATCATCCAGAAAGAGAAGAATGGGGTCTAAAAAAAGTTTCTTAATCATGGGTTTAGGCTCCTCTGTCCACCTCTGCTTGGCTCGTATCTGACCTGTCCTTAACTTGACTCATATTGAGCCGGTGTCGCTCTCATGTTTGTAGACCTGTGGTGGAAGTTTAAGGCGTGGTGCTTACCTCGAATGTTCCTGCCTTCAGCAGGCTGACCTGGTCGTGCTGGGAAAGTTCCTGGAAGCCTGGAATCTGCCGAGCGAACTCCACTACTTCTCTCACTGCAGGGGTGAAACTCAGAGAGAACTCCTCCCAGATTTCATGACTGGGCTTCGAAGGGTCCACTAAGGGAGAAGTGTTCATTGGACACACCTGAAGAATAGAGATATAATCAGTGCTATAATTCTGGAAGACACTCAGCATCAATATGACAGTCAATGTTAAGTATAATCAGGTCATAAGCAGAAGTTTTCACTTTGACTAATGCTGTGTTTAAATGGTGGAGTTGTCAACACATCATTCTGTGTCTTGTAGAAGAATCGGTGTAATCAGCAACCGACAGCAGCATGCAGCCACATACGCGTTACCAAGGTGATGATACTCCTACAATCAGCATTGCCATTCCTTGCCATGTGCAGGATGATGGTGTTATCCACTACTGTATCCTACATAGCGTTGACATAACCATGCCATAAAGGTGTCAAATTAGATGTCCGACACAGTCAGTGTTGTCATGACAAATTTTCTTCAGTTATATAACAGTGTCCTGTTACTGTTACCGACAGATGTCATAATGTTTAATGTCATGACAGGTTATGTCACATGCTGTATACTCTAGTTAGAAGTCAAACTGGTGACAATTAACTGTAATTTTAATATGACTGTTATATTACTGGACATACTCTTTAATGACAGCATATGACTTCTGCCAGGACATGGTTACGTCATGGTTATGACAATTTTATGTATCTCACAGCTAATCATAAAGTGAAAAAAACAGCAATCATATCTGACTGACCCTTTGTAATCCAGGTTTAGACCATATTTACTCATATATTATTTATAACATTACTTATTTATTCAAATTATTACATTAGTATTCATTTTTCCCCTTTTTTTTTCTCCAACACAATGATTTCAGAAAACATCCACCTGCTGAAAGTATAAATGCATAAACCTGCATTATATTTCATTTTATGTTTTTTTTATTGTCAGTAAACACAAAGCTGCACTCACCAGATGTCCTCGGTTCCCCCCTCTTCCAGCAAGCTCGTTCATATTATGCCTGCTGTAGTGGCAGTAAGTGGCGTTGACCATGTGGGCACCACTAGGGGTGCTGCTGCACTGCTGAGCTGCATGGTACCCAGTGGTGATTTGCTGGCTGTTCTCACAGGGAGACTCGCGGTTGTCGGTTATGTTACTGTCGCTGTTCCACTGTCGCTGTCCGTCTGTGCTGTTTTCACTCAGCCTCTCACCCACGGGAGGCGAGAGGGCTCCCCCTGCTGGCCCCGAGACCAGCGCATCCTCCTCCCCGCTGTCTGACGAACAGGACGAGGCTGAGCTCATGGACGTCTCCATGGCAATCACCGACTCAGAGTCCTGGGGGCACTGTGGCGATGAGGGTGGCGAGGAGGAAGATGAGGAAGAGGAAGAGCTGCAGTCCTGAAGCATGTGGTGCAGCTGGCCGCCGTTCATCATGTTGTTCATAGCGTTCTGCATCTCCAGCAGCATCCGCTGCTTCTCCCGTTTCGGGATGCGGCCAAACCGCACGGCTGCAGAGCAGAAAACAAGGTTATCCTATTATTATCAATTCAATGATGAACCTTTTAACTACTATTCGAATAGTCAACTAGTACAACTCTAATGGCCTCATCGCCTTTTCCTCATCATTCAAAGCTTCATCTTTGTGGCAAATGATTTTTTCATTGTGGTGCAGTAGTCATAGCGCCCCCTACACTTCCTGCCATGTAGTGCAATTAGTCGGAATGAATGCAGTGTATAGACTGAACGTTACACAGCATTAAGTTCCAAAACTTTTACCACTGATACTGTAATAGGAGACCTAATGATGATGTAGGCCCTTTATTCCACCAACAATGAAAGCTTAAGCTTTATGCTATGTTAGCAGTAACAGTGTCTCCTTTGATAATCTAAGTATTAATCATGCATCTATCTATAATATTTAATTTCCAGACAAACAGCCATTAAGTACAAGTTGTTCATTTTTCGGAGACAGAAATAGAAAACATTTAATAGAAACCTCTACAAATAAATATTATACTGCTTTTTATGTGTCCAGACTTTGTCATTTATTATAGCTTCCATTCTCTTCAGGAGAACCTACTTTTATTTTTTTAAAGACATCTGCAGCCATAAGACAAGTTCAGTCTTAGAAGTTGGTTGCATTTTCACATTTTCTGTTTCTCATAATCCAAACACATTCAGTGATGTTGAGGTCCGGACACTAGGATAGTCAGTTCATTGCTGTGTGAACACCAGCAGCTTCTTTGTTTGATTTTCTCTACATTTATTTATCATGAAATTTCGTTTTCAAATTATGTTAAAAACTGAAAAATGACAAAAATGGAGATACGAGGTTTTGTTCTGACAGCAGTGAAAAAAGAGAAAAAAAAATAATTTAATATATATATATATGTAGCTGAAATAAGCTCACCGTCTCGGGACATCCCCACCGATAAGCACTTCTTGAATCGGCACTGCTGGCAGCGGTTCCGGTTTATGCGCACAATGGTGCAGTTCTCCATCTTCATGCACTTCTTATACTGGATATTCTGCTGGATACTTCTTCGGAAAAAGCCCTGGAAAAGACGAAGATCACCAAATGTGTATAAATAAAATGCTTGTTTTTTTTTTGTTTTTTTTTTACAGAGCATTAAATTATAAGACATGACTGAACCAGATGTTCCCACAGACTTCAGTAGCATTAGGCCTGTGACTCAGTTCTTTAATGTTTGATAGGTATTTCTCCATTCTTGCTACTCTTTGGCAGGAACAAAAGCCTGGAGCCACGTCCAAGACCCTTTGAAATAAAATCCAGAGCCACACTATGTCCTTACCTTGCACCCTTCACAAGCATGTACGCCGTAATGAAAGCCTGAGGCCACGTCTCCACACACTTTACACAGCAGCACCATCCCATTCAGCTCTGCAAACACAGACAGTTTATAAGACCACTTTGCTTTCTAGTAGCAGTGAGTCTGTACAAAATTACTAGACCACAGAGAACACAGTGAGATGGTCGTGCGAGCATCATTTTCAACACTCTCTCTCTAATGGTGGAAATGATCTCAGCTGGACGATGTTTCTAGGAAACTGGGCCAGGGTCAGTTAATAGAAGGAAAAACAAACGTACTCGTGATGCCACTCTTGGCAGAGGACGGAGTGTTCCTATTCAGGCGGGAATGGGCGTGTTTTGGCACGGTGAGAGGGCCGGCGGCGGTCAGCTCCACCTTGCGGCCCTGGACGGCGGACGGGGGCGGAGACGCTGACGGCGAGTTGCTGCTGGAGCTGTCACTCAGACTGGACTCAGGGCTGGGGGCGGAGCCTGAGGAGCAGATGTAGGCGATCACTCCAGCTATGAAAAAAAAGAACAGAGGACTTTAAAAAAGTGTAAACAAAATACTCGACAGAACATCAGCACAGTTTCCTCGCTAACAGAAAGGACTGTGCAAAGGTCAGAGACCCCCCCTTTCATTTACTTAGTTTCTTATTATTTGCTATATTAAACTTATTAGAAGATGGGAAACTATCTTTCAAATGAGATACCTTACATATTACATTTATAGCTGTTAGCGTATGCTTTAAAGGGGAATCCCGTCCAAATTTCTAAATTTCTGCAGAATTTCTGAATTTAGACATAAAGAAGGTCATTCAGAGTGGCTTGGTGTGAAACGCTGTTCTGGAGAAACTTAACGAGGCAGAAGTTCACAGTGGTGTTGATATGAACCAGACGTCCACCTCTAAAAGCTCCCTCACAGTAAGTTTTTACAAGAAATGGTTACACATACACTGTCTGACGCCTGACACAATGTTTTACAATAGTTTTCAGGACGTTTTTGGCATAAACCATGTTTTTTAATGGCGGAGGGGTACATTCAGGATGTTGTAAGGCGAAATAGTCCCCCCAAAAAACAGTATCCCTAATTTTCCATCATCAAAATTCCATTTAAAAACTCAGTAGGTTCCCTGGTGGTTTTGGATAGTAAATAAAATGTCTATTTTTGTGTCGTCGTCATGGCGACCCCTGGTTCCTATCACCACTGCTCTAAAGCAAGAGTCTCTACAATCAACCATTTCACACCAAACCACTCGGAATGACTTTGCTCTCAACCAAAATTCAGAAATGCTGTTGACGCAACCTAAAATAAACAGATTGTGTTAAAAAAAAAAAAAGTAAAAAAAAAAGTTTTCCTAAAACAGTGACGTTCATCTTATCAGGCTGACCCCATTATGTTTGGAACAGGCTGCAACTTACTGGTTAATATAAACACAGCAAAAGAACTAAAGTGGAGATGATTCATCAGTAAAACTTCCGCTCCACATTAGATCCCAAAGCAGGGCTGTTTCTAACAGACCACCCCTTCCATTCCATTCAGTGAGTAAGCAAGCAAAAAAGTTTTCTTTTGAAATTTAGAGGCCGCGTCCATCCAACTGTGTCCTACATTCGGCCTGAGAGGAGCTTTCATCGCTGGCTTTGCTTTGCTTTATTAAGTCCCATTCACAAGTTGGATAACATTGTTACATAATCTTATTTCAAAGGGTGGGCTCCATGCCCCACATATGACTGCAGCCCCCACTGGCCAAACAAGTTGTCTGACAACACCAGCCGGTTCAGTGAGTTCATTTATGGCACCTCGAGGGAGCACTTTAACAGTTCCAGGAATACCTGAACCCTTATTCACACAGTGCCAACCAAACAGTTGATTCATCTGAGGAGGAAAACACAGAGTAGTCGATTTTTCTGAATGTGTGAGCTCCACATTTTGAAGTCATATGGATTAGACACTACAGCAGGATGTTTATAAGACAGCAAGAAGAGCTACAGGCTCAGCAGACTCAACTGTGTGGCTTCACAACTTTCAAATCATTAGTAGACATTATGAAGCTGTAAACAATATATATAGTATAGGCGTCCAGAGTAATGAACAGATCAGATCATGTAGAAGATCCTAAAATCCTTAAATGACCACAAAAGCTACAGATTTATAAACAACAAAACTCATACCCTGAATTCAAGGCAAATGTAGTCTGAAGAAAACCTTGTAATCTCCAAAATGGTAGCTTTACAGGAGAAGGAAAAAAAAAACTATTTCTAATGTAAGTCAATGGAACCAGACGTCTTTCCAAGTCATTTTGGGACGTTTCTTTTGGTCCAGTCATCACAAACGTTACAGACAATGTAAAGGACAACATGCATTTTCAGTTTATGTCAAAAACTGTAAAACAACAAAAATTGGGATGCAAGGTTTTCTTCCGACAGCAGCGATATATGTATGTATATACATATAAATACACTTGTTAAACTAGTTCATTTAAAAGGCAAAAAATGGTGCTGACATTACTGATGTGATTGATAATATCTCTGTCATTTAGATATGATACATGTGTCATTTAGGCTACTGTCAAATCTGCACTACAAACTACACTTTAAAAATATCAGAGATCATTATCTTTTATATTTATCTGGATCGTTAGGCCATTATATACCCATGTTAAACTGGGCAGACCAGCTGAGGGTGTTTAAAGGGCTGAGGGTGTATTGCAGTCCCCCCTGTGTGACTGTATGTGGGTCACTTCGCTCCTCACGTGGTGCTGCAGCGCCGCTGCATGAAATTATGCAATGAGCGCGTCATCGGCGCGGCTCGACCAATCAGGAGCGGCGGAGAGTACACACAGGCACATGGCTCGGGCGGCCGGGCCATGTGAGGGCGAGGAGTAGGAACACAGGCGCGCGCGCGCGCACGCACACACACACACACAAACAGACACACACTCCTAACCCACAAAGACTTGGCTGAAAAACGATAATAGCAGAATAGCAGCCTGAAGACTGACACACAGTACAGAGCGCCTTCAGAGCCGACAGTGAAACCAGCTCTGAACAGCCTTCAGTCTCTAATAATGTACGGTGTTAAAGCAGCAGGCAGGGGGCTCACCTGGCTTGGTTGATGCCATGTCTTCTGTCTGTCAGTAGATCAGCTTTAGCACAGATATCAGTAGGAGCTCGGACCAGTGAGGCTGCACAACAGCCACGTTCAGAAGAGCATTAGTTAGTTTCAAGCGAAGTCCTTCGACTCAGAGTGGACACAGATCACCATGTCGCTCCGATGATGCCTGGATGTGTCCTGAAGTTCCCAACTTCGCACGATAAAGCTCAAAAAAGCATGAAGAGGTAAGAATCCCAGTGTGCACAACAGAACAACACTGTGTATCTGCTTCTCTGTCTCTCTCCAGCGAGTGAGTGAGTGTGTGTGTGTTAGCGAGTGCGGTGGCTGCTGTTGGGAACTGAATGTTCTTGCTGAAGTCGCCACTCCCCCTGCACCCTCCACCCTCCACCCCGCGCCTCGCTCACTTTAACCCAGTGACACACTTTTCCACGGAGCTGGGCGGAGTGCGCGCACACACACACACACGCGCACGCTCGCGCTCCTACACAGTGAACACTGACACATTGAAACGCACACACTTCTGCTATCGCTGCAGGAGCCTCGCGCTGCAAGAGTACAGCCAATGAAAGACAAGAAATGTTGTAGTGAGGTTCTCACTATTAAAGATCCAGAGAGGAGCTGCAGTAATGAATGCAGACGTCACCGCAGGCGAACGCTTATGCACTAATATAGTCTGAGTTTCATATACATTATATTCATATACCTGACCATATTTATTTATTACAGTAATAATTGTACCACATCTTTTTTGCACAGCTTTTTTTAGTTGGGCTGACTCAAACTTTGTTTAGTCAAAAGTTCTTCTATTTCACGTTTATAGTCCTGTGTCTCTGTAAAGTAAGCAAACATTTTAAGTTTACTTCGATTTTGGATTTTTACTGATTTTACTTATATATTTAGGAGATATTTCAGCAGACATTGTATATAAGATAGTCCACATGTATAAGTAAGGAGAAAGTCAAATAAAAATGAAGTGAAACAACAAAATGATTAAAAGCTACAGAGAAAATGAGACTCCTGACAACCACCCGGAAGTCCTAGTAGACACAAACACTGTCCCCATCAGATAAACAGCACTTAAAGCTTTCTTCTTTGAGAGAGAGGAGAAAGTCAAGCTGAAACAATCTATCATTCCACTGTGAGAAGACAACTCAGCGCTATGGGTCTGAAAGGATGTGTAGCTGTCAAGAAGCCTCACTTAGAAAAGGAAACAATAAAGAAAAACATTTCCACTCAGACACTACAACTGGACATCTGGAGATGTAGAGTGACCTTTTTTGGACCGACAAGTTTAAATTTGTACTTGGATTATGAGAAGTAGAAAATGCTAAACCAACTTCTAAGACTGAACTTTGGAGGTGTGGCTGCAGATTTCTTTGAGAAACTGAAAGTGAGTCTCCTGAACAGAATGGAAGCTGTAATAAAGGTAAAGCGAGGACACATTAAATGCCAAACAAATTGAACATTATATTTGTGTCATTTTCTGTTAGATATGTTTTCAGCTTTTTATCTGACACTGGAAAACCTTGAAAAAAAAAACAAATAAATGAAGGGTGGTCTCTCAGTTTTGTAAAATAGTACAACTACACTAAATTTACGTATGAAGCCATCAGAATTAGGCTAACAGGATGTGATTTTTTTCCATCTGGTTTATAATTCATCCAGATTACACACTGATAGTTTCGTAATACTTAGATAGTGTGTACCGATTCGTTATATGATCTCCATCAGCCTGATAGCGTTATCAGTACAATCACTGCATCGTTCGATTACAGTGTTCTCAGTGACGTCACAGCTGACCTACCTGAGGTGACTTCTGACCTGAACTAATGTTCAGTGATACTCATTGGAACATTTAAATTCTCTGAAGACTCATAATTTAAACTCAGTATATGATCCGAGTGTGAGATTGACCCCATAATACTGAATACATTACCAACCATTCAACTTTAACCATTCAGGCTTCTACAGTTTAATGTTCCCATCATAAGGCTAAATAGTTCAGTCACTGAAATGCTAACAGTCATCCAGAGTGGTTTGATGCGAAATAGTACACTGTAGAGAAACTGTTCACAGTGGTGCTGATAGAAACCAGGCGCCGCCATGTCTACAACACAAATAGAGCCATTTTATTTACTGTCCAAAACCAGCGGTGAAAATACACAAGACTTCTGAGGGTTTATTTGTCATATAGATGATGGTAAAATAGTGGTATATCTGAAAAAAATAATACTTTGCCAAAAGACGAAAACGTTAGCAAGATTGATTACTGTGCTAGCTTACTATATCAACTGCAGAACGGACACAACTGAAGTGCTACATTCAGCAAATGCAGCGTTTTAAGGAAAGATATTGGTTAGCCTGTAGTTTATATTGCGTGTAAGCTAGCTAACTAACAATGTTGTGGCGCTAGCAGGGAAAGTCCCCCTCATTGTGGAGAAGTAGCAGTAGTAGCAGTAGTAGCATTAGCAGTAGTAGCCACAACACCCAGACAGCGAGCATATATCGGTCCGCTGGCTTGATAAGGTCGGCAGCCCGCTGATTACTGTCCTGCATACAAGCTCTAACTAGTTTTTATTCTTCTCCAACAGATTTTCCATGCACAGAGACTTTTATTTTAGAAAATAAACTAAGACAAGTAATACAAACAACTGAAAGAAAAAAAAAATGACTAGGCCTGATAAAAAATTATTTCATAGAAAAAATGTTGCTGATTAAAATTATTTACCAAACTAATTTACAAAGTATAACTAAAGAAAAGAAGGAAGGAAAAATCAGTAAATTGAACTGTGAGTGGAAAATGAGCGATGATCAGTGGTATTTTGTCTAATTCTCTGCTTAACCACCAGTGGGCCGTCCAGAAAACGCACAGCAAAACGTCAATGGACCACCAGCTTTGCCATCAGCGGGCCAACAGTGGCCCACTATCCTCTTGCTATCAGGGCAACCAGAAAAATCATGTTTTTTCTGTGTTACTGAGCCAAACGCTTCAAACTATTCATGAGGTTTTGTCTGATTTTATCAGTGATTTCAAATGTGTTTTGAAACAGTAATTTGGCCTTCAGTTTTGAGTATTTTGGTCTCTCCCCATTCAAAGAGATAGGAGCCTGGTCTTGCATTGCTTGAAATAACTGCCCAGTGATGTTGCCAAGATGGCCGCCAAGTGAAGACTTTCCTATTAGGACTCTAGCTCAAGTTTAAGTTAGATCATGTTCCTTTAAAACGTGCTAAAACTTCAGCTGGATTAGTTATTGCGCTAGCTAGCTATCTTACGTGCTATATAAATTACAGACTACCAACATCTTTCCTTTAAACACTTCATGAAGTGCTTTAGTTCTCCCCTCTCTGTAGTTTTGCTTAGTTTATAGCTTACATGCTGTATAAACCCTGCTAGGAAAACCAGCATAGACCAGCTTGGTCACTAGGAAAAACCCATATATGTTGTGTTTTGGATGCAGAACTAGCACCAGACCAGCATAAACCATTTAATTAATTTTTTTTTAGGAACAGACTAATCAACTGTTCCGATTGATTTGCCTCTTTCCTTCAAACACAACGCTTTTAATGTTTGTAGCGCTTAAATTATATAGCATGTAAGCTAGCTAGCTAGCACAACTAATCCCAATGAAACTTTACGTTTTAAAGAACAACATTTAAACATAACATTCATTTTCTTCAAATTGAAGCACATCTTTAATAAAAAGCTCATTTTTTGAGGCCATGTTGAACCTGACAGGTTTTAGTTGGGGTTCATCCTTGTAAAATGTTGCAACTAATAATAATGAGACTAAACCTAAATTCTCTACTAAAGACTTGAGACTCAAGTCAAGAAAAGACTTACTAATATACTTACTAGACTAATATACTAAAGAATCACAACTCATACACATCCTTATTCTCACGTACAAGTAAGTACTGAGGTCATCTAATGACCAGCACAATGAGGTAGTAGGACAAAGTGCAGTGCAGTACTGATCACACAGGCAAGTGTACGTGAATGAGTAAGAGTGACTGTGCCTGGATCATATGAACTGAGTGGACAGAGAGTGGTCATTGAGATGTCAACGAGTGGCGAAAAGAGTGCAGTGCTGTTAGGTCTTGATATTTTGCAGTTAGGACAGTTTGTTGTTAAGAAATTTGATAGTCTGGTAGAAGCTGTTCCTCGACCTGCTGTCCTTGGCTCACTGACTGGAACTGACTGTGTTTCCTAGAAAGCAAAGTTGAGTTTAATGAGAGCCAGCAATACTGTGGGCTCTGCGGCTGCATTGTTCATCATTAATTAATTTTTTTCCTTTAAATGTTCCTGAATTTTTCCCTTTGTGGTCCATTTATGACATTTATGTGCCCAAACAGTTTTTTTTTCTGATTTTTCCAATCATTCTTAACCCCTTGAATTAAACAGGCTGTGCCATTTAGACGGATATATGTAAATGAGCTCCGTTTTGGTTGGCTGTCCTGTATTGTTTTAGTGCCATCACAACAACAATGAATTCAAAACAGGCTGTTTTTGCAGCCTAGTTTCCATATAATTGTATGTTTTGAATATGAGCCCTTAAATAATGCACTTTTGCTTTCGTAACAGTCTGAAAAAGCTTGTTTTTGGGACTTGTTTAAATGCTGTCTGCTCTTACTTGGCCTGAAGTCCAGCTAATGTTCAGGAATGTCCAGACAGACCATAGATCCTTGTGCGAAATGTCACCTGGGAGAGACGCAGAGGGTTAATTAGTAATGAAATGTGACAAAAGCAGCTCCAGGTTTGATCATGTCCAATGGAAATGTTAGGCCTACCAAAAAGGTAATAAAGTTAAGGCCCTCTACTGGATGCAAAGCAGTACTGCACATTTCCAGTGTCACATGTGAGCAAGTGGAAAAGTGTGTTCCTCTGAGTGGGCTCTCATCTTTGAACTGTGAGAACTCTTAAAGTTATTGTTCAGTTATTAATCCAAAGACGTATTATTGAATAACTATTATTAATTATTCGCTAATTACTGTGAACAAATTCAACAGTAATTCAAACTAATATGTGCACAGACCTTGCAGTTTAACTCATTCCTGTTGTGTTCTGCGGTGGCGCAGTGGGTAGCGCTGTTGCCTCACAGTTGCCTGGGTTCGATTCCCGGCTGGGTGTCCGGGGTTGTTTCTGTGTGGAGTTTGCATGTTCTCCCCATGTCTGTGTGGGTTTCCTCCAGGTACTCTGGTTTCCTCCCACAGTCCAAAAACATGCAGTCAGGCCAATTGGACATGCTAAATTGCCCCTAGGTGTGTGTGTGAATGTGTATGTCTGTCTGTCTGCCCTGCGATGGACTGGCGACCTGTCCAGGGTGTATCCTGCCTTCCGCCCAATGACAGCTGGGATAGGCTCCAGCACCCCACCGCGACCCAGAAGGATAAGCGGTTTAGATGATGGATGTATGTATGTATGTATGTATGTATGTTGTGTTCTGGTGGGTCTAAAGAGTCTAAAAAGATGAAATTTTATGTAGTTACACCTTGAATGAACATCTAGCACCCAATTTTAATCTAATTATTGGTCATTTTCCTACTTTTATTCTCAGACAAATTTGGATTTTCAAGTACTTTGTTAAAAATGAATAGTCACCAATAGAATAGTTATAAAATCTGATTGGCTGATCTGCATTCAAAGCCTTAATACTCAATATACACACACAACCAACTCACAACAGCTGAATTCTGTATTAATGCACCAAGTCACTAAAAAACCATTGTGCTGCGAATGGACTGTTATGCTGCTCACATGGACCACCGAGGGTACTGATAGATGAACTCAGTTTGGGAGCTGACAACCTTTTGTTAGAAAGGTTGGGTTAAAATATAGCTGGGTAAACATGCTAAAAGATAGCTAACAGGCTAAACCCTTCCACTATTAATGTTAAGTGATCTTAAGCAGTGTTATTCAGTCACACACAGAACTTGCAGTATGTGAAAAGGGTTTAACTGAGACTGGACAAGAAGATTGGCAATATATCCCTGTTGATTAGCAAGCTGGCTAACTCGCTAAGCATGATATACTCACAAGAGTGCTGCACTGAACTGTAGCAAAAAAGTGTAGATAACCTGTGTGGTTGGTGGAAGTGGGGTGACTTGTGTGCAGTTAAGGATAGCAAACGAGCTAGCACAGAAGTTAGCAAGCTGGCTAACTTGCCCACCCAATGTAGTCGCTCTTTTTTGTTTTTATTTTTTTCCCCCTGCTGAAAAAAACAACACATGCCATCATGAATTCCATGCTGGTTTATGCAGGTTTGTTTCTGGTTTAGCTGGTCACCCAGCATGGTCATGCTGGTTGACTAGCATGCCAGCATCCAGCACACAATATATTCTGGTGACCTGCTATGTTGGTCTATGCTGGTCTTTCTAGCAGGGTAGAGGAAGAAGTGTTAAAAGTTCATGCTTAGACTAGGTTATATTAGCATTCCTCCATTTTGGAAGTTCCATATTTAGGGCCAGTAGTAGCGCTGTACGTCAAAAACTGTGAAACTGGAAGTTCACCAAAGTGACTCAAAATTTTGCATATGAAATTTCTTCACCCTGGATGGTTTGGGACGTTCCATTGAATGTTGCCTCACAAAATGTCTCAGGCAAACACTAGTGTGACTGGACCAGGCTGTAAATACAAGTATCCCATGCTGAAAAAACAGCTTAGATCAGCAGGAATTCCATGCTGGTTTATGCTGGTCTAAGCTGGTTTATGCTTGTCTAGTGCAACCAGCATGACCATGCTGCATGACCAGCATCCAAAACACAACTGGTTTTGCTGATGACCAGCATAACAGCTTCTATCACTCATGACCAGCATACCAGCATCCAAAACAACATAACATCACTCTCACACAAAAATCTCCATTTTGCTATTTTTTTTACTATTTTGCATTGAATGGACTAAAAGAAATGGTCTAAAATTACTTGGAAAAATATATTGTACACTGATTTCCATTATAAGTAAAGAAAGCAGAGCAGTGAGGTTTTGTTCCAACAGTGAAGATATGTGTGTTTTGCTGGCGACCAGCTATTCTCGTGTATTAACGGTGGTCGTTAATGAATGGCTCACTATAATAAGGCAATAGTAAAGTAAAGAATATATTATCTAAACTATGTGCCTCAAAGGACTGGTTTTTTAGGTTAGATCTGCCTGAAGTAGCGTTAAACCCAGTGTGGAAAAATGAATGTGTGGAACCGTTAGGTTGGTGCTAACATCAACACCCTTGGTAGTTCGATCATAATCAGATTCCTGCAGTTATCTTATTATTCAAATAGTCGCATAAACAGCATACTGTGATTTCTTACTTTAGATTAAAGCCTAAAAATCTGAAAGAAATCTATTCCGATAAAGAGAGCTGGATTTGAGCTCAGTAGTGGGGTTTTTCAGTGCATGTAAACCCTTACTCTGATTTCTTTCCCTTTTCTCAGTCTGCGAATGTGTGAAAACAGAACACTGTCCCGGAAACAGCAAGAGGCGTTTAACACAGCAACTGTGAGATGCTTTTGATGAAATGAAGGATTTAACATTTTTTCATCTTCTAGACGATGTATATTCATTTTTTTTACGCCAAAGTGACTCAAAGTTTTTAAAAAAGCAGCATGACGCTTGAGATTTACGTTACTTTTACATCACGTCTTAAGCGATGTTCACAGTACAAGCCTCATTGCTCAAATCCGATCTCTCTGACATGATGGTTCACACTCATTTAGGTAAGTGACTAAAATTTGTCATTAATGTGAACGAACCAGTGTCATGAAATGGCCCGCATGCGCACATCCTATTCAGTAACGTCATGTGAATGAATCACGTGCATCATGAACAAACTAACGAGTAGAACGAACTTTAGCTACAAAGATAATTAATCTGAACAGCTCTCAGCTGTTCATTATTAGAGCGAAACGAAGGCGGAAATGTGAGATGTGTTGTTTTTCCACCATTTACAGGCTTTAACTTCAGGTTAGCCGCTGCTGCCAGAGTAACGCTGAATGATATTGCATGCACAGTGGAAAAAAAGCACATGAATTCTGATCTGATCATTTTCATTAGGGCCACATGGCCACAAACTGGATACATATCCAATCTCGGACCACATATGAAAGTGGCTGACGTCCGACTTGAAAAGATCAGATTTTTGTGTCTACACAGCTCTGAAAACATCAGATCAGAGTTACATTAGGGCAAAAAATCAGATTTGTGTCACTTTAACCTAGTAATGTGAATGTAGCCTTATTCTGGGAGTTTATTGGCCAATTGCATAGCAGAAACCTGATTACTGCCTGACTCATGTAGACCCGGAGTTTTCCTATCATCTGATTACCCAAGTGCATGCAAATGCATGTGAACAAAGTACTGACAAAATCAGATTTTCTGCAGTTAATTATTAAGTGCGTGTAAACACACTCAGTGAGATGCTAGCGGAAATTAGCGGTGCTAATTTGGTGAGTAAAGCTACTTATAACGTGAAGGATCACTGCTATATTGTGCTATTTTCATTATTACATGCCAAAAATAAAGTTGAAATGATTTGAAGGGTAGCAAAGGTTTTTGTACTTCAGCAGTCCATGATTGCTTGGCAACAATATCATAGATTAACTGCATTTTTAGGTGGAAATATTTCTAGGTGGAAGTTTATTGGGATTATTATTGATAAATTATACTTAATAAACTAAATAAAATATTTTATTAAAAGTTTTTTGTATCACCTGTGTATGACTTGGGTTTTATTCCGATTCACTTTGTGCCTGAAAACCCCCTAACAGCTTCTTGTGGCTTATAGTGACTCACTTCAAATTCAGTCTGAGAGAACATATGGCCTGAGTGAAATTTCAGATATAGATATTAATGGGTGAAATGATGCGGTGAGTGTACATTACTGGAAATCCTGTCAGTCATAAAGGAACATGTCTTGATTTGTGAGTCGAGCTGAAAAGATTATCATGTGACTAATCCACCAAACTTCTCTTTGTTTGTCTCCCCTAATTTTAATCTGCTGCTTACTTCTGGAATGGAGCGAACACTTCAGTAGCCCATTGGTAACATGGCCTCAAGGGGAAACAACAGCGTCTCAGTGATCTCAGTCGGATCTGAATGTTCTAGAGAGGACTACAGCGTGTACTTTAGTTGGTTTAGACGGGTTGAAGATAATATATAGAAAGTCTCCGCCCACACAGCTGGAGCTCGGTGTTCCCAGTCTGCTCGACATCCACTCACAGATATTGTCTCTTTTGGGACGGGCGCTGGAGCGATAAGGAGAATTTGAATGCTGCTGCCAAGAAGGAAATGTCCTTCTGTTCTTCTTTCCAAAGCTGGAAGGCTGCAGTGAAAGAACACCATTCAGTACTTTCCCAGTTTAAACGCACCTGCTGAGCCGCCGAACAGACATTATAATTAGCTTTAACGTCTCACGAGGTTGTTTTCTTCTTTATCTGTACTATTTCCTGCTTTTAGAATGAGAGTGAAAGGAAGAAAATGACTCACAGACCAAAAAATAAAAGGCCACAAAACCAAAATGACCAGAGGCTTGTGAGGCCTGTTTTGGTCTGCAAGTCATTTGCTTCCTTTCACTCTATACGTTTAGTCTTTTTATAGTTTGCACTACTTTTAAGGTACAGCTTGTTGCTTTTTTAGATTTTGGATAATAACAGAACAGGGCATTTTAAATATGAAAAATATGAAGAGAATACAGCAGTGTGCAAAAGTTTTTGGTCAACTGATTTTTTTTTAAATAAGTGAATACTCTCCAACATCCTCTACAGAGAACTGTTTAATACACAATTACTGTAGATTTCCTGAATTTACCATTACATACACACACTTTTTTATATATATATATATGTGTGTGTGTGTGTGTGTGTGTGTGTGTGTGTGTGTGTGTGTGTGTGTGTGTATAACAAAATGCTAACTTTACAGGAGAAGGAAAAAAAATCACATTACTTTTAATGTAAGTCAATGGAGCCAGACTTCTTTCCAAGTAAGTTTGGGCCATTTCTTTTGGTCAGTTCATCATGAAATTTATACACAATGTAAAGGGCAACAGGCATTTTCAAATTATGTCAAAAACTAAAAACGACAAAAATGGAGATATGAGGTTTTGTGTTTTGTTCCAACATATTGCTGTTGGAACAAAATGTTGCAGTTGCCTTTTAGTTTGTGTGTAAATTTAATGGTGAATGAACCAAAATAAATGGCCCAAAATTACTTGGACAAAAAGTCTGGTTCCATAGACTTACTTTAAAAGTAAAGCATGTTTTTTCCTTCTCCTGTCAAATTACTATTTTGGAGATATGAGGTTTTGTTCCAACAGCAATGAAAAAAAAATAGGTATCTATTTGCACCTATTGAGGTAAAGTATGAGAGGGTGGGGTTTATGATATGAACACACCTAGACCTACTTTTTTTTTCTGAGGAGCGTATCCAGTACTATGCCAAATCCACCTTTCATTTATTTCCACAACCTAGCAACATAAGGAAGAAGGAAGTCAACGAAAAATAAGTGAAAAACAGGAGTCTTAAGTAGAGTTAAGAAAAGCTACAGAGAAAATGAGACTCCTAACAACCACCTGGAAGACCTGGTAGACACCAAAACTGTCCCCATCAGACAAATAGCACTTTCATCTTTGAGAGAGAGAAGAGAAAATCAAGCTGCTTCAGATCTGAAACAGGATGTGTAGCTGTCAAGAAGCCCTCACTGAGAAAAGCAAGTGGACAAAAAACAGGACAATTGCTTTAGAACACCAAAACTGGACATCTAGGTTTAATGGAGTGTTGAGTCTACATTTATAACTAGGATTGCTAGAATTGTAAGAAGCAGAAGATGCTAAACTACAGAGCCCTGCTGGTGACTACCCGAATAAACAAAACCAATGAGTGGCTATGACTTAGTAAGGCGTGGGAACGAGATCCTAATGCATGGCCACGACTTAGTAAGGCGGTATCTTTTAAATGTGATCTATATGCCACATCAGTCTGAACAAATCATGATCCTAAACTGACCTGCTTGTGCAAAAGAACAATGCTTCATGTTGCTTCATGTGGCTCATCCAGAGGCAAACAATCACGACTGCCAACGAACGCCAGTCACTCCCGGAGCTTTCAGTTTCATCTTTACCAGCATCACAGGATGAAGCTTCACTGACTGACAGCTGGGCTTATCACCCAAAATGTGTTCGAGCTTGCCGTAAAAAGGACTTTGTTGGTTCGTGTCTTTGGATTCTTTAAACTTTGCTTTAAGACTTTTAACTGTTCTTTGACGCTGCAGCCTCGCGCTCCTACAGCCGCGTTCGGCCATGTCTTTCAAAATCTCCTCAAACACTGAGGGTTGTGCTGAGCCTTCTACAGAAACATCAGCCTAAATGTTTATGAGGTCTCAGCAGCATGAAATTATGACTAACGTCGAGTTGGATTGACGTAAATGTTGCATGAATTTCGATCTGGCTGTTCAGTCGCATTGCTGCATTTCAGTACCACATATGAATGTGTCCCGAATCGGAATTGAAAATGTCAGATTCCGTGTGTTTTTTGTTGTTCACACTGACACACAGACACACATCTGTGTAACATATGAAGAAAAAGGTCAGATTTGGGCCACTTTTACCTGCTGTGTGAAAACTGAAAGCGAGTCTCCTGAAAAGAATGGAAGCTGTAATAAAGGTAAAGAGTGGACACACTAAACACTGAATGGCCTGATATTACATTTCGTTGTGGAGGCTTGTTCAGATTGTTGCTTCACCGCATCACACCTAACCCGCATACTTCAGCAGATGCCTGCTAAAGTGAACGCAGGGTCAGGATGAGTCAGACTGACAGTCTTACCAGAGCAATTCTTATGAAGTTTAGGTCAGCTTCCCAGCACTGGAACAACACAGTAAAAAAGTAGTTCTGGTTAATTTGGCTTTCCCGGTTACACGTCTTCCCACAGGAAAAAAGTTCCATCTCTGAAAGAACCAGTTATACAAATTTTACAGCTTCATTTACAAACACCTCCGCATGTTTCACATAGATGATGGAATCCAGCAGCTGCCCATTGACTTCTGCTGTAAATCTGTTTTGACTCAGTGTGTTTTCTCTTCTTCTTTTCAAAGCACAGGGAAATGCGTCAACACTCTTGGCTTTCATTCATGCAGCTTTATGAGGAGCCCCCTGGGAGGCTTTTTCAACAGAAAACACACATATGCTCAAAACTGTTTGTTATGTGGAAGAACATTTATTGTTGCTGTCAGAATAAAATATTGTATTTCCATTTTTGCTGTCTTATTTTTTGGACACAATTTGAAAATGACAGTATCTGTTTATCCTATAGGAAAACGTCATGACTTACGGACCAACACATTCAAATTGTATCGTCTTTCTCCTGTGAACTTTTTTTGGAGCATCAAAGTTTTGACAATCCATATTTTTCAACCTTTGAGACTTTTGTTTTTAGGAATATTAGCACAGATTTCAACTTCACTATTTATATTTGTCTAAGAACACTTTTGATTTAAACATAAGATTTTATATTGGAATGTTTGATGTATGGTGTACGCTAAGGACAAAAGTATTGGGACACCTACACATTATATACCTACAGGAGCTTTTAAGACATCCCATTCTAAAACCATAGGCATTAATGTGAAGTTGGTCCCCCTTTGCAGCTATAACAGCTTCCACTCTTCTGAGAAGCTTTCTACAAGATTTTGGGGTGTGTCTGTGGGGATTTTTGCCTATTCATCCAGAAGACCATTTGTGAGGTCAGACAGGTAGATACACCGATCAGGCATAACATTATGACCACCTCCTTGTATCTACACTCATTGTCCATTTAATCAGCTCCACTTACTATATAGGTGCACTTTGTAGTTCTACAATTACAGACTGTAGTCCATCTGTTTCTCTGCATACTTTGTTAGCCCCCTTTTACCCTGTTCTTCAGTGGTCAGGACCCCCATGGACCCTCACAGAGCAGGTACTATATAGGTGGTGGATCATTCTCAGCACTGCAGTAACACTGTGGTGGTGTGTTAGTGTGTGTTGTGCTGGTCTGAGTGGATCAGACACAGCAGTGCTGCTAGAGTTTTTAAACACCTCAGTACCAATCAAAAATATCCAGCCAACAGCATCCTGTGGGCAGTGTCCTGTGACCACTGATGAAGGACTAGAAGTTGACCAACACAAACTGTGCAGCAGCAGATGAGCTATCGCCTCTGACTTTACATCTACAAGGTGGACTGACAAGGTAGGAGTGTCTAATAAAGTGGACAGTGAGTGGACAGTGTTTAATAGGGGTGCGGGAAAAAACGATTCTTGGATGCATCGCGATGCGGACGTGAACGATTCTGAATCGATTCACAAATGTTAAAAATCGATTTTCTAAATATTTAATTTATAACCTAATGTTGACGGAACGCAAAAGGCGGAACTTGGAAGTGGGAAAGTGCAGCGCCCGGACAGTCTGTGGCGGCACACAACAAAAACACAACTGGATGAGCGAGAAATCCGACCGGCTCCCTCTGCATTAAAGCCAGGTTAGGTCAGGAGTCACAGCACAAATGATAAGAAGAGCCATTTTGTCCTTTCAACAAAAATCAAACCACCTTGGCAGCCACAACATTTATTGTCCAGTATGTGTTAATGTCCTAGTTTAGGCTAAACACTATAAACAAGAGCGCAGACTTACTTTACTCTGCTTTAAGCGTCACCTACAGCCGCTTTCCTCCCATCTCCGCCAGAAAACCTTTCCTCAAAACTAGAAGAGTTTCTTGTAAAATGTCGCTCAACCTTCGACTGTTTTACGAGGCTGAAGTCGCTTCTCATTCTCCAGCTTCTTGTTCGAATTTTCCCGTTCCACCTTAAATTCTGACTGAGGCGCCGAATGCAAATACGGCACCATTTAAGGTGGAACGAGAAAATTCGGAAGAGAAGCGACTTCATCTTTGCGACTTTTTACTGTTTGACAGTCTCTCGTTGCAGATTTAACTTGCCAGGAATCAACTGCGCTGCTTATAAATGCGAATAACGCATCGTTGCTAGGTGACCTGCGGTCTGCATGGCGGTTCTCAGTCGTTGCGAAACAGGGCTTTTGCGCTATGTTTCACACGTCCCGTCTTTAAGATACTTTACTGACACAGCGATCCCCCCCGTCTCTACAACGACTTATTAATAAAATATATTGGAAGTAAATTCATTATGGATCATTACAAATACTTTGCTTTAAAACTACCAAGTCCTCAGACAGTAAGAAAATAGAAATGATGTATAGAAAAAAAAGAAGCATCGAGAATCGGTTTTATAATCGCATCGCAGCCCTCTGGATCATAATCGAATCGAATCATGAGGTGCCTAAAGATTCCCACGCCTGGTGTTTAAAAACTCCAGCAGCACTGCTGTGTCTGATCCACTCGTACCAGCACAACACACACTACCACCACGTCAGTGTTACTGCAGTGCTGAGAATGACCCACCACCCAAATAGTACCTGCTCTGTGAGGGTCCATGGGGGTCCTGACCACTGAAGAACAGGGTAAAAGGGGGCTAACAAAGTATGCAGAGAAACAGATGGACTACAGTCTGTAATTGTAGAACTACAAAGTGCAGCTATATAGTAAGTGGAGCTGATTAAATGGACAATGAGTGTAGAAACATGGAGGTGGTCACAATGTTATGCCTGATCGGTGTATATGTAAATGCATTAGTTGTTTTTCTGTTGGTTTTTGCAGCTCCGTATATGGACTGTATGGACCAGGAAGGGAATGTTTTGTAACTTTTAACAGCATTTACCTACTGCATCAAATTCTTACTTCAATAAAAGCAAGGAAATCTTAGTTTTTTCATAATATAGGCCATGACAAAAACCGTGAATTTAATGTTTACATCATTTTCAAATAAATTCAATGCCTTACTTTTCTCACTGTATTGCTGTAAGATGATAATAAGTGGCCCAGCGTACCTGCATTTTTTGGAGAGTTTGCATGATGCCATAAGGGTGCAATAGGACAAAAGAAAGTGAGAAATGCATTTGGTTCCTCTGATCTGAAAGGCAGATGGTGTTCACATTTTTTGCATTGCTTTCACAGTGTTCTACTTAAGTTGTACTGTTAGGCTGGCAGGAGTTTAACGCGGCCTGTTCAGGACAGATTGTTTCGAACACGCAGTGCTGGAACAGCCTGGGTGCTGGGTGTGACAGGACACTAACCCATGCATGTTCAGAAATGGAACACTTTGTTCGCAGCCCACCAGCTTTCAGTGAACAACAGATGTAATGCTTTAAATGGCATAGTAAGGACAGCATGATCAGCGTGACGCAATGAGGTTTCCTTATGAATGGAAAATTCCTTGCCATGTAAAAACAGAGCGAGAGCCGAAAAAAAAGACATTGTTGAGCACGACGACCCTCAGGGTTATTCCAACAAAACCAGATGTCGCGTGAAACGAGACAAGCCGTCCTAAACAGGCTGAGGTCAGGAGAACCGGAGAAAGGGAGTACAGTAGGGTCAATGATGCTGAAGTTGAGTAACCGCTGATGAGTACTGAGTCAGTACGTTGCCTCTGCATGCATCACGATGATTACCGATGTCTGTTTTTCCTAAGAAAAGCTCATCGCCGTTGGAGCATGACAGACATGACTCGGTCTGAAAAATTACTTTGACGTGATTTGATTCAAATGTGCATGAATAAAGCATATGACATCTGTAAAATCTGTTGCATCTGTCTTTCAGGTTATGTTGATGCGCTGATTTTACTCATGCGGAACTGACAAGTTGGTGTAAATTCAGTAGCAGTTTTTTCAGCATGGCTGGTCATCCTGAGCAAATGTTATTTTAAAACTTCCTGGGAGAAACATATGAATGTTTATATGTAAATACATTTAAAACCAATCCTGAGGGAGTGCCTTATAGTGGGAATGTCTTGTGGTGAGTGTCGTGGTTAGACTGTCTTGTGGTAGGAGTGTCTTGTGAATGGAGTGTCTTGTGGTAGGAGTGCTTTGTGGTGATGGTGTCCTGTAATGGGAGTGTCTTATAGTGGGAATGTCTTGTGATGGGAATGTCCTGTAATGGGAGTGTCTTGCAGTAAGAGTGTCTTATAGTAGGAGTGTCTTGTCGGAGTGTCCTGTAATAAGAGTGTCTTGTGGTGGGAGTGTCTTATGCTTTATAGGTGGCGTGTCTTATGCTGGGGTGTCTTTTGGTTCGAATGTGCTATAGTGGGGGTGTTTTATAGTGGGAGTGTCTTATAGTAGGAGTGTCTTGTGATTGTAGTGTCTTGTAGTAGGAGTGTTTTGTGGTGATGGTGTCCTGTAATGAGAGTGTCTTGTGGTAGGAATGTCTTGCGGTTGATACCCACTGAGGAGAGGCTTTTTTATGTTCACTCATAGAGACTTAAAACAAATGAAACATAGACAGTGACACAGAGCACACATTAATAAATCAAACACATTAATAAGAACCAAATTCATGTGTTACTCTTGTGCAGATATTTTTCAAAAGAAAAAAAAATCAAAATAAACCTGCCCCTTTTTTAAAACTCTGCTCTTTAAGGGTTCTTTAGTAAAGAAAATGGTTCTGTATAGAACCATGAACACTCAGTGAACCATTTGCATGATCAAAAGGTTCTCTGTACCATGAAATGGTTCTTCAGATTGATGGAGAATGTGCAGTAGATGGCTCTACATAGAACCTTTTTGCAAAGGGTTCTTCTATTGTTACGATGTCAAGTTTGTAACAATAGAAGAACCTTTTTGGGTGCTGTATAGAAGCCTTTTCAAAAAGAATCATCTGTAGCACTTTAATAAGTGTTCATGGTTCTGTATAGAACCATTTTTTCCCCTAAAAAACCCTTGAAGAACCATCGTTCTTGTACAATAGTATTCATTCTAATGTAATCATTATTTAAGTAATCTCAATTGGAAGTGAATATGGTTTGTAATTCCAGTTGAACTACATTCTCATATCAGGAACATTGTGTTTTATAATAATAATAATGTCTTAAACATCTACCACAATTATTATGTCATTCATTTTTTGCTTCATCATAATTAAAGCCTGAAAAAAATGAAAACTAAAAGTCTCTCAACAGTATTTTGGATGTTCAGCAGGCTGCAGGTGTCCCATTTCTCATTTTGGCATTGAGAGGAAAGCTCAAGAGCACCCTCTATCAGCCTTAATGCAGTCTTACCCAAAATTCCTTCAGATACAGACCAGGAACAGTGAGAGTGGAGGGTTTGTTCACAACTATTTGACCGTGTATATATATATATATATATACATACAGATCAGGCATAACATTATGACCACCTCCTTGTTTCTACACTCATTGTCCATTTTATCAGCTCCACTTACTATATAGGTGCACTTTGTAGTTCTACAGTTACAGACTGTAGTCCATCTGTTTCTCTGATACTTTGTTAGCCCCCTTTTACCCTGTTCTTCAGTGGTCAGGACCCCCAGTGGACCCTCACAGAGCAGGTACTATTTGGGTGGTGGATCATTCTCAGCACTGCAGTAACACTGACATGGTGGTAGTGTGTTAGTGTGTGTTGCGCTGGTCTGAGTGGATCAGACACAGCAGTGCAGCTGGAGCTTTTAAACACCTCAGTGTCACTGCTGGACTGAGAATAGTCCACCAACCAAAAATATCCAGCCAACAGCGTCCTGTGGGCAGCGTCCTGTGACCACTGATGAAGGACTAGAGGATGACCAACACAAACTGTGTAGCAGCAGATGAGCCATCGTCTCTGACTTTACATCTACAAGGTGGACTGACAAGGTAGGCGTGTCTAATAGAGTGGACAGTGAATGGACACAGTGTTTAAAAACTCCAGCAGCACTGCTGTGTCTGATCCACTCGTACCAGCACAACACACACTAACACACCACCACCACATCAGTGGTATATATATATTGTCATTAACAATATTTACACTCCATAGGAGTTCATGTCACACATAAGGGGCAGTTATGCAACCATAAGGGTCAAGTTTTATGGTTTTCTTGACGAATTGGGTTCATTTAGAAAAACAGTTTGTGGGAAAAAACTGCTAAACTTACAGCTTCTGTTTCATGGCTTTTAAACAAACATTGGGCTGGAGATTTTCTCTGGGCCTGGCAACCCGCCTGCCTTAGAGAAGCTAAGAATACAGCAAAGTCTGTGGACTATGTTTAAAATAAGGCACATTAACCAGTGCTAAGGTTGATGTTAATAAATGTGAAAATTGGAAGGTACAATCTTCGGGGATTTTATTGTTCAAACAGAACACGCGTCTCGTCATCTTGTACTCCCTAAAAATTTTCATAGGAATCAGATTTTTATTTTATGAATTAGTTTTTGAAACATTTTAGTAAAGTAACTTTTTTCAATCATAAGTGTTTTTGATTGCTCAATAGTGTGTATTGGTCATTTTAATCACGTTAATGTTGCACTGTTTAAAAACTTTAACAGCTCACTGTGAGAGCTAACCAGGCTGAAGTGCAGCCTCCGCACGATGGGGTTAGTTTTAATGCAATGTTTCGACTAAACCTCCTCAAATAAACAATGAGCGAAGTCCATATCCCCTCCATATAAATTCAAACTCGTTGACTTTTTGAAAGTTTTCTTTCACAGATTCATCAAAAACAATTCAATATATTAATTTTGCTCTTTGTAGACAAAATCAAATTGGCTACATTTGGCACATCCTCTTTTCAGGTTTAGGTTGGAAAGCTTGTCTGGTTCAAAGAAAGAAAGTGTGCTGAATTAATTGTGTTTGTATCGTTTTAGCAGGCTTTTTATGGGCTGTTACAACCAGCTCCTCAGTTTGTTACAATGAACCCCACTATTGGAGTGAGTTTCATTTGCACTCAAAGAGCTTTCAGATGATTTTTTTATAAATGGTAGGTGCTGGAATAAAGATGAAATCCACCGCAAACAAGGATACGCCCCTCTAAAACCCAACCAGACATACAGAGTACAATCGATAACAAGCAAAACAAGCTAGTTAGCAAGCCCTTACGGTGCAAGTGGGTGGTAGTCTTCCCGAGGAGGAACTCCTTCACCCAATAAGCATGTTCATGTGGTTTAAGTGAAAGAAACAGAACAGGTTGTGAGATGACTGCTGTAGTTTATTAGCTAACTGGCATTGATCGTTTTTGGCCTATTTTGTTGGTGTTTCAAACTCATACAAAGCATGAATAAAATGTGGGTTAACTGTACACCTTTACAACTTACTTATCTGATAGCTTTCCACTGCTGTGCTCCCTTCACTGGCACCTCACAGATTTCAAAGCCACGAACGGACCAGCCCCTCCCTGCCTATGGCAATGGTCAAAACTCTAACTGAACCTCGAGCCCTTTGAGCTCCAAGCACAGCTCAACTTGACCCGCCATCCTTCAAGACGCATGGAAGACAAGCATCAAGACTTTTCTCTGTGCTGGCACCCAGGTGGTGGAACGAACTCCCACTGGCTGTCCGAACAGCAGTCTCTTGTGGTCTTCAAACGCAGACTGAAGACACATCTCTTTATACAGCACTCAAGTAAGCACTGAGTTAAGTACTTATTGAAATGTTTTGTATTGCACTGTTCAATACTGTTTCTTTTTTTCTAGGTATCAACATCGGCTTTTGTTTCTAGCAGTATCTGAGCTCAGTAGTAGCTTTTACTCTAACCTATTCGTAACTAGCAAAGATACTTTATTTGAGTGGACAACAAAGCACTTTTTGTAAGTCGCTCTGGATAAGAGTGTCTGCTAAATGCTGTAAATGTAAACATAAATAGCTTTCGTTGTTTGACTGTTCGCTTCTATCCTCCACCACAATAAAAATGATGCCACAACTCAGCTGGTCTATACTGCATAGAAAATTGTAATTTTCCAGCTGTGGTAACTCACATTACATACATGGGCCAACGACAGACTTCTTGTCTGCTGGACAAAAGACGAGCGCACCATTGCCTCCTACTATGAGCTTCATGCAGGACTGGCTTAGTTTAGAAACATAACATTTAGCCCAAACTTCCCCAGAAGTTCTTATCACAAGATCAAGTCAGGACCCGTGAGACCTGTAGCAGAGATGTACTGGTTGCTTGTATAAAATGCATACATAGCGTAAAAACTGCACGGCACAGAAAGCGAAGAATCTTTGACCCATCATGTAGCCTGCAGCGATGTGAAACAGGGAGTGGAGAAGAGATACAGGGTTACATCGTAGAAACAGATTCTGTTCTATTTCTGTGGGCCAAGTCAGGAAGTGGTGTCTGAGCTTATGTGATTCTCAGTGTGATAAAAGTAAGTTTGTCTCTTTTGAGGAACCGAAACTGAAAACGTACAAGCCCTGACGAACAGAAGACACGTCGTACAGCGCGTTACAGTTCAGCCACAGTGTTTTATTGGATGTAGTCCATTAAGCAAGTGCACAACAAACCTCACTGGCCGGTCAGATGTGGTATTGTTGCTATATACAGGTTTGATTTTTCTGATCTATCCACTAGCAAGACTCTCTTTTTTTTCCCCAGTGGCTGCTCGGACAGCGTGTTTAAAAAATACATACAAACGAAACGAGAGGGTAGAGCTCGGAGTTCCTGCGGATGCAAATAGTCATCCTGTTACATGCACATACCATGGTTGACTTCCATCAGAAAAAAAAAAAGAAAGTGTGGTAGTGTGATCTATAATCTGTTATTTGTTCCTGATGCCACTTAAAAAGTAAAGATATACATACATTAAGTTGAGCGACAATAATAATAATAATAATAATAATAATAATAATAATAATAATAATGGTAACAACAATAATATTTTCCTCCTAGGATAATTCAAACATTCAGATAGTTGGAAAATAAAATCCCAATCTACTCTTTGTATAAAAAAGAAGCTTTCAAGTCAACAAGGAACAAAAGACAGTTCTCTTCACAGAAAGGTTTATAAGAGAGGCTGGGGTGGAGGGGCGGAGATTATATATTGTTGCACTTGGTGAGTGTGCTCTGAGAGGATGGGGGAGAAGAGGTAGAGAGGTACAGTGGGGTCGGAAAAGGGAGAATTTATAGTGGGCGGGTGGAGAGGGGGGTGCTGGGAGGATTTCCTTTATGTGGCGTATCTCTTCGTCCACTGTTTGGCTATTCTGTCATGTTCCGTTCTGTTGGTCAAGTATTGTGTGGCGATGCTCCCGACAAGAGGATCGGCTGCAGGAACAAACACATCACAAATTAATGAGCAAGAAATGCAGATTACAACATGGCACAAACAGTTTAGGGGGTTCGCACCACTGGTGACTGTTTTACTCTGCATGACCATCAGATTGTCTGGTAATTCTGTTACAAGCCAGTGGGCAGTTGTTGAATTCGATCAGTAAATGTTTTTTTGCAAAACATGTTGTTAGAGCACTTAGTAAAGCCTTGGGTTCACTACACAGCTTTTAAAGTCTTAACAGATAATAAAAAGACTGGGCGTCTCACACTATCTCACTGGTTTTTGCCAATTTTTTGGGACGACTAAAATATTGGAGATCACACACTACTCAACTTTTAAGCTGTTGCTGAACCGAACTCAAGCAAACTTTTGCGAACTCTTGCGTTCTCACATTACTAGGAGATGCAAACAAACAAAGGTGACGCTGCTGCTGCTGATTTCTCTGCTGTTTGCGCTGACACGGTAAAGAAGCAGCAGGTAAACAGGTTTAAGTGAGACTCATGGATTTAAAATGTGATCAATGCGGTATTTTTTTTTATTTCTTTTTTTTAGAGTTTTAAATGTACATAAACTTGATTGTGCTCGTGCCTTAAACTCAGCTCATTAAAAAGCTTCGCTCCATAGTGAGTGACTCAGAGTGCGAAAGAAGACAATACAGCAAGTAAACAAAAAAAATTTGCAGTTTTCACTGGCTGTTCCAGGAGTCCGTTCAGATTGAGTGATTGACCAGTTTACACTAGATTACACTCAGATTTGGGTCGAAAAAATCAAACGTTTGATAAACTCCGACTGGTCTGAAATGCGATTGGAAGGCCAAAAATCTGAGTTTGCGCTCCTCATACACTTTACTCGATTCTCTGTCCAACTGTCAACTCTGACTCAACTGACTCAAAAATCTGCAGACTGAGTATCGGGGCTAAAATCGGGGCCAAAGTCGTGTAGTGTAACCCCGGCTTAAGTTAATCAATAAATCTGTATCTGTGTATTTTTTTTCAGAGATTGGACTGGTTTTTAGGGTAATGCATTATCAACGCTAACACTGCTAGCCTACTGTTATTCAGCAAGTGCCTCTCTGGTTCCTGCTTCATCGTGTATGGATACCAGAAAACACTTACAGTTATGATAAGTAAAAGTAACTGGAATTATTCTTATTCTCTATCCATCCATCTATCCATCCATCCATAAGTAACTGGAATTATTCTTATTACTGTTATCTATCTATCTCCCAGTCTGCCTATCTATCAGAAGTTAAATACAACCTCATTCGCTTTGGTGAAAACTTTCACGTCTGTCTCAATCTACAGTAACTGTCCAAAGTCTTCCATCATAAGCCACTTTTGAGATTGCGTGTGCATGAGAATGTGACAAAATTAGTGTCTATGTTAATGGACAACATATAGCAGATAGATTAGGTGTTTTAATTATAATAAAAGAAAAAAATAAATAATAAAAATAAAAAACCTTTAATCTTGGGCTGCTCTTACCTGGGTTGCAGTCCGTAAGCAGAGAGCAGATGGACAGCAGCACTTTAGAGATGGTGAGTGCAGGACTCCAGTTGTCCTTCAGTATGTCCAGACAGATCACTCCCTGACTGTTAATGTTGCAGTGGTAGATCCTCGTACGAAATGTTACCTGAGAGAGAGAGAGAGAGAGAGAGAGAGAGAGAGAGAGAGAGAGAGAGAGAGAGAGAGAGGACTGTATTAGACCTTATTCAGAAAGCATGGATGTATGTAAATGTGCTGGTTTTCATGACATCATAAAAACAATAGGCTGGTTTTGTAGATCAGTTTCCATATATATCAACTGCATGGTCTACAGCGCAAATGGTTTATTTTGAAACTTAATGTTTACATGCCACATAAACTCTTATTTTTAAAAAGGGAGGAAACTTTGATATGGGTCCTTTAAATACAGAAATTATTTTTCTGTATCATGCTGTAAAAAACCACTTTATGTCATCAATTTATTTCCTTTGTTTTATTCAATCTCTCAGATTTGCACATTAAAATGTTGTCTTTTTGCTTTATCACACTGTAATAAACCACCATGTCATTACCGCACTCTCTGCATCAGCATTCTGTATGGAAATGTGCTGAAGCACTGGGCGCAGTGTCCACTGCAGCTTATTGGAAGTGGCGTGGAAATTTATGGGATTAATTCTGTCTCCTGGAAACACAGGCTACTCTGTTTTGCTGTGCATGACGTTCTCCATGGAAAGACAAGTTTATGTCTCCGTTTCTCCACTGGCTCAAATTCACTGGGCAACAGCTGGTGTGGAAGCTGTGCACTTTCCAGTTATTTTAACATATTAAAATTGCTTATGAGGCTACAGTGTAAATGTAATACTGACAATGAAATTCAAATAAATGCCCCCATAATATTGACCAAAACATCATCTGACTGCAATATTACTTGTGATATGATTGAGGACAAGGATTTATACTTGAATAGTTGTTTTGAAACTATAGGCTGAGCAGCAGTGAATGTTAAGTGCTCTTTAATATAATATCAAAATATGAAAAATGTAAAATGCAATAATTCCAAACACACTTGGAGTTTGTAAAACAGCATTACAAAATTATTATAATAACTAGATGAAAGTTTGACAAGCTTGACAAAGCCATTGCTATGAAATCCTAGGTGGTTGCTAAGCTTTTGCTATGTTGTCCCAGGTGGTTGCTAAGATGTTGCTAGGCCACTGCTGTGGAATCCCAAATGGTTGCTCAGGTATTGCTAAGCTTGTGCTATGGAATCCCCAGTAGAAAAAAAATACATTTGAATGAACTCTGTACAAGAACTGAATGTGCAAGTGGTCCCAAAGTTTTGTGGGTTTTGCTCCAAAATTGATGCCTGTGAAGACGATAAAAGAAAAAGCACAGAATAATAAAACAAAGCCAAATCTGTGTTGCAATTTGAGAATGTAAATAATGTGATCAGGTAAGTACTGTCTTTGAATTACAGATGTGTGATATGGCAAAAATATAATATCTGAAATCTTGATATAGTACAAGTAAATATATTATAAAGAAATTTGAAACAGCCATTAAAATTCAGCATTAGTGCACTTCAAATAGCTACTGCTACTACTACTACTAATAATAATAATGATAATAATAATAATAAATAATAATAATAATAATAATAAGGTTAAATAAGGTAAAATCTACCATCAATTGCCTGTAACATCAGCATTATTCACAGCACTGACCCAAAACATCATGGAAAACTACCAGTTTTCATGCTCAGTATCTTTGTTTTGCTGTTACTGGCACAACAATGTCGCTTTCTCTACGCTTAAACACCCACACACATACTACAGCATAAAACGTGCAATTTTCACTTAACACTTCGCCCAACACAGACCACATATAGACCGTGCATAGACCATATATAGACCCCAGAAGAGTGTGAAGAGCAGCAGGGCTTCTGAGATTCTGTGAGTGTAACTGGTAGTTTTTGTATCTGTGGCCTGTAAAGCTCTTAAAACTGCGATAGAGAAAATGAACAGCAGAAGAGCATGAAGGAATGGAATGAATAGAAAGGCTGACAAGAGACAGCAAAGCTTCTATTTATAAACATCAGCTTTTAGTTACAGTACACCATTATATGAGAACTTGTTTCAGATTTTAAGATAATCAATACATAGTATTGCATTGCCAGGGCTCACTTGGAAAGATTTTTAAAATTGGGGCTGTCACTATCGATTATGCTAGTAATCGAGTAATCTACGTTTAAATCTTTGATTACACGCCAGCAGCATAATTCAAACAGTTTCAAAACAAAGGTCCTGAGACCCCCAACTGTGACTGGTTCTAGTCACTGTGTCGTTTGTTCTGAGACCTCCCCCTGACTCTGATTGGACTGTGACTTTTAGTATATTTATATAAGTATATTTAGATCAGTGTGTTCAGCGGCAGGTTGGTTTTTGTTGCTGTCATCATGCAAAATCCCTGTTAATAACTGCCAAATTATTGAAAAAGAAATGTAATTTTTTTTTAATCAAGCAATCAAGATTAATCTAGTAATTGTGACAAACCTAAATGCAATATATGACTACCCTGATTAAACAAAGGTAAAGTAGTAAAAAAAAACAAAAAAAAACAAAAACAAACACAAGGGTTCTATTCCTCGGATGTGCCTCTCTACGGTGTGTTGAAGCTAAACTGTGGTGTTTACATTTGCATAACAGTGCCTTACAGGATAAGCCGGCCAGCAGTGTACGCTTGATCAACAGAGCAGGACATGAGAACAGCTCGTCTTCAGCTCGTCCACAGGTCCTACTTATTCTATTCTGTGCTCCTGAAGTGAGCATGTGCTTCTCTCTATTGTATGTAAGGGTGGGGATATAGCAAAAATATAATGGCATACAATATGCATCATAAAATCTCAATTTTTGGACGACTGACAAGTTCTAAAGGCCAGCAAAACAGCTCCAACAAAAGGCTGTAAAAACTATGAACGCAGTGATTTTGTCTGAATTCAGCATTTGAAAAAATAAACTACTTAAGAAGGAACAGGAAGAAAGTTTAAACAACTGGTAAGAAGAAATAAATAAAAGAAGATAATGTCATAGTGAGCTCATTTACTTGTTAGTACACAGTTTATGTAGTTACTATACACTGGTTGCTGTCTCTCTAATTGATCTATATCTGTCTTCAGGATGCATGCAGTTGTTCCGTGTTCTAGAAGTACTGATCCATGATGTTCTCAGGAAATCGTATCGTAATGTAAAGTCTGCTCCTGAGAAAGTTATATATATATATATACATATATATATATATATATATATATATATATACATATATATATATATATATATGAACACAACACATCACCATATTGCTCTCCCCTATTTGTACCGCTCTCACATTATACTCACAAAGAAGGGCAGACCCCCACATATTCCACACAAAAAAGGCTAATGCTGCTAAAAATTGGTACAATCTATGGGGACCTCTTGGCATGGTCCCATTTCCATAATGCAACCTTATTAGCGATGTTGGCATATTTGTGCGATGTATTCATTTAATGTGCTCAGTAACACAGCAAGTTAACACAGCATGTGACTAAAGGCATGAAGTTATTCAGAACACACTCTCCACAAGTCTCTAATGAAGAGCCTTGTAATGTAAAAGATCACTGAAGGAAGTTTAATTTAAGGAATAAACCATTTTTTTTAGTTGTTGTCACAGGTAAGAGTCTACACTGAGTGTCCTAATGCTTTTATACTAGGATATGCACAAGACTTTGAGTGTTTGGTTAACTGTTGGAGATGCCAGTACTGAAATGCTGAAATCAGTACTCTGAAACACCAGACTCTAAGTGTAAGCTTGTTGCCAGGGATGTTTTAAGGACGTGACTAAGAAGGGAGAGATTTTGCACCTAACTAGGCTAGCTACTCTAGCTGATGTTAGTTAGGTCCAAAAACAATGAAAATACATTTCTCTGACAAATAACATGTTGACATGTTGTTCACTAAGGACAAAAACTTGTGTGTTTACAAGGAGAGTTCTAATCAGCATCTGGGACATCTGTAAGCTCTATTAGCTCATTAGCTCATCTGAAGAGACAGGCCCCGTTACTTCTCCAACACGAAAACCCACCGATTTTTCCTGTGGCTGTTTTTGAAAAATAATGTTTTTGTAGAAAAAAATCTTTTGGGCATCATTTTTTCTTTCCCTATGGTTACCTATATATTTATTAATGATGTCTTAAATATAATGAAATATTAAAATTAGTCAGAATGCACATCCTATTTTATACAACAGTTTTGCAAAGAAAAGTGAAGCAAAGAAGCCCTGAATGTTTTATTCAGTATTTATTTTTAAAACAGGCAATTTCTTCCTCCCAAAAAAGTAGTTCTAGTAGGTTAGAGTAAAAGGGCCCGTTGTTGCTATTAAGCAGTGGGTTAGCAGAATGACCAGAAAAAAAAAAAAAAGTACTGTTATCAGAAATAACAAAGTGGGTAGAATGCTGTTCAGCCAATAACATAGTGTGGTCGGAACTGTTGTATAAAGCAAAGATAAAAAACAGTGTAGTCTAGTAGGTAATGCGGCTGTCCTCCATGCAATAGACTAGGGTTTGATTCCCCATCGGGACCAGCACATTACCCTACAAAAATAAGAGTCCTTGGGCAAGACACCCAACACTACGTTTGCCTAAATAAATTCTAAGTTGCTCTGGATAAGAGCGTCTGCAAAATGTTAAAATGTTATGTAAAATGTGAAAAGTGAAGCATTAGAGTGATGGTGGCTGCAGTTTCTCTCACCTTGGGGGGTTTGAATGGGTAGTCGGGTGTGAACGCAATGTCGAGGAAAAACACCCCTCCTTCATAGACAGAGCCAGGCGGTCCCAGAATGGTCGATCTCCACTCATAGATGTTGTCTCCTTTGGGACCAGCACTGTGGACAAAACAAGCCACTTGTAAATAGCTGGTTCTCAGTGTTCATTCTGGTGCACTCTGAGTACACTTTGTGCCACTGGCAGCGAGCTGGTTGACCGCACTCAGAGCACACGTGTCCAAAGTTAGAAAAGACAGCCAAGGTCTCTGTGCAGGCGCAGTCTAGAGAAAATCATTTGCAGACACAATCATTGATTACCCTTTAGGACAGCGGTCACCAACCCTCCTCCTGGAGATATACTTGCCTGCAGAGTTTAGTTCCAACCTGCATCAAAGATGCTGCCTCCCACCTACGTAACACTAATGCATCTGATCCAGCCAATCAGTGACCTCTGAGGAAGTTAAGTGTGGCAGGTCGTGGTTGAACCTTATATGATACTGTTGATTACGACACATTTTCAACCTTAATAATGTTTCAACAGTTTAAGATATTAACACTGTGGAAAAAGTTGAGCATTTTTATTTCTTCAGTTTCGACAATGTTATTGTAGAATTCCAGGCTTAAACTACACAACCTCTACATCAGCAAATAGACAGGTGTCCATTTTCTCTTCAAATAAAAATTCACCCTACACCATTTTAAACCTTTAAACTGACTATTTACAATTGTATGGAGAAGCTTTTACATGTTGATTTTGATGTTGAAGTGAAAATAAATTAACACATCCTCTACAGAAAACAAACCTAAATATGGCATTTCTCTGTAAATTATAGTGCATTTTTTCTATTTATTTGTCAAGTCTAACATCCTGGAAAAAAATTTAAATATAAAATGTGACGTAACTTTTGAACAATTTTGAACTAATTGTGCACTAAATTGTGCAAGGGTGTGTTCTCTGTAGAGTTCTGTTCATGTAGAAAATAAGTAAAACATGTAATTTGATCAGGAGCTGCCAAACTTTGGCAAACTCACTTGATAATGGTGTAATATACCACCATGTTATAGTCAGAAATACAAAAATATGCCCAAGTAGCCACTGTTAGGCTTGATTTTTTAAGGGTTAACGTCAATGAATAACAATCTTAGTTATTAGCCATTACTTAGTACAATGGTCAACAAAGAAACGTGAATATCATAAACAGAGCCAAGTTTTAATCACTACTAGACAGGCCAAATTAAATAGGTTGATTAACTATTTTAATAATACTTACTTGTAATATGTTTTGTGTCCTTTTTCTATTTTTGACCAAGGTTTACTAAAGAGCATTAACAGCATCTAACCTAACGTCTTGGCCGGTGTTTGTCTTTGTCGCCTTTAACTCCCAAAAAGCCTGTTTTGAGCTGCATTCTGAGACACCTAATCACAAGTTTAAAGGTTAGTGTCAGTGCTGACTTTAATGCCTACATGAATTATTTACAACCTGAAAATAAGGCCTAGATAACCACATTTTGGGCAATTCTAAAACAATCAGGATGAGTAATAATCAGATGCAGTTATCATCCGTTCATTTTTAGAAGCAGAGAAATGCAAATTAGGACTCAATGGATAAGACTGATCACAGCATCTGGAGCTGACAACAAGCTAATTACAGGTTAATTATTAACGAAATCATTAATCAAAGCGATATATTGATTGAGCCAGCTGAGAAGAATAAATTATCAGGGCAGCAGCTTTGTTTGTAGGCCACAGGGGCTCAGCTTAGGTGACATTACAAACAGAATCAAGCACAAATCACTATTAGATTAAATATTATCTATATGTAATGTTTTGTTCTCTTTTTCATTGACCAAGGATTGTTACACATTATCTCATCAACCTTATCATCGCATACATTCAAACACCATATCCTTTAAATTCCCACAGAGTAGTTGGTGAGTGTGCACATAGTAAACTGGATGAACATGTGGAATTAGTGTCCTATTGTGTTTCCTATCACTGGACAAAAGAATGCCACCTTTATTTTCAGATGAACTGTGATAATTTATTCAAAAAAATATATAAAGTCTTATCAATTAAGTGACGCTAATGCTAGTTTTTAAACAACTCCCCCTAATCACTGTGAACATATTCAACAGCAGACTATTTTAGTTGATGTCAGCCTGGAACATAACCATGTCTGTGTTGGCAGTTTGTTTCGAGGTCCCGCCCCTTTCAGAGCTCCACCAATCAGTGCCTTTAAGAAGCTGAGCTTCCAGGCAGGGCAAAAAGGAAATGTGTGAAAAGCCTATAGTTCAATAAACGTTGAGATGATTTTTATATGCAAAAAACAGATGAGATCCTTATAGATTCCAAGTGAAGTCCGGCATCTGGACGGGACCCAGAATGATGTTGTAAAAGCCTGTTGTCCAATAAATGTTGATCTTTGCTCCACTGAACCAGTATTTGAACCTGCTATTAACTGGCATTTAAGCCTGGCTTCAGGAGGGTTCTATGGGCTGAGCTTAAGGAGGGTTCTGTGGGCTGAGCTTAAGGAGGGTTCTGCGGGCTGAGCTTAAGGAGGGTTCTGCGGGCTGAGCTTCAGGAGGGTTCTATGGGCTGAGCTTCAGGAGGGTTCTATGGGCTGAGCTATGAAATTTTAGGGGAAGCCTTGCTTCTCGCTTAGTCTTAAAACAACCACTACTGGTAGAATATATTCTATTTTTAACAATAAAAAATATATTGATATTTAACAAAAATAAAATCTAGATTTTTTTTGACATCTGCCATCCTTTCTCTGCAATCTATAGTGGGGTCCAAAAGTCTGGGACTGCCAATGAAAATGCTTCTATTTCAATTCCTTTCTAATTCAATACAAGTTTATTCATTGCAAAATCTTTGAAACTTAATTTTTACATGAATTTTGGATTTTTTAGTATTTGTTATATCCCCTTTTTGCTTCCATGACAGCGTGCACTGCCAAGCTGCCAATGGACTCCAAAAGTTTGTGTAAAAGCATCTGATAAGTAGATCAGAAAGACTGGTCTGAACACAGCTTTCCATGGAAGGGATAGGACTTGACCTGTCTGTACAAAGGCTTTAACATGGTAAATGTCACAAATTTGCCTAAATTTGAAAGGTGACTAGAAATCGACCTGCAGAATCTTGAATATTTCTTCTTTGTAACTTTTCTGTTTTTGTACGTTTTTTAAAATTCTAAACCTTTTCTGTCATTTATTTTTTGGTTTCAGGTAAAATATCCCAGATTTCTAATGCAGTCTCAAGTCAAGCAGAGAACAAATGCATGAAACAACTGTTATTAGACAATGAATGGAATCCCCTGATAATCATCTTCATTGTTCATGCATGTCTAAATTTGGGCTCGTTTCACTTACGCCTCCTCAGCGAATACATAACAAAACCTCTCTCATATCTCAGAAAAGGACATTAACACCAGAAACAACCGCCAATAGCAGGTCAAATCTATATTGCCGTGTAGCGCTGTTGAAAAGGTCTTTCTTTAGTGCTTTAATGGCTACTCTGAGTCAAAGGGCTGCCACCTCTGCTGGATTTCCTTGCTGATAAGTGCCATATTTAAGATTTATAGCACCCCCCGCCCCCATCGCTCTGCTGCTGTCAGTGCGATCCTGTCTGGCTGCATGCCAAGAGCAGGCTGGGACAGCATCCAGCACCCGGGATAATAAACAATCCGCTGAATTTTATGTAATTACCCCACAAGCTCTTAGTCAAAGAGGAACACACGCGCAAAGTCCTACAATAAGCACATAATGAACAAAGTATGCGGACACAAGCAGACACAAACATATCTGTATATCTACAGATACACTTCATTTAAAGTTTGTGGAAGGAAACATCCTTCGCTGTATGTTATCTGTATCAACACTGCAATTTGCATTATGCGAACAGTTCAATGCAGGCACTAAAAGGGTGTAAGTATATACATAATGCTGTATTTGAGGAATAAACTGTTATTGATGAAAGCAGCATGTTTCAAATATGTGGAAATGACACTGCTCCAGCACTGCATGCTGGATAAGCCTAGATAAGCAGTTCCAGTGTATGTGCATGGGAACATACCAATTGAAATGTGAATTGTGACCGAAAATGGCCTTCGCTGTGGGCCTGCTGGCAGGAACTTCATTTTAAAGCACTTGGGAAATGAAAGCACAGAAAGCACCACACAAGGTTCCCCACAAAAATGAAGGCTTTTACCAGCCTGTGTGTTCAGAATGACTAAAGAAAAAGCCTCAAAAGGAGGGTATTGCAATAACAACAATATCAAGAAATACACCAAGATTCCTTACAAGTTTAGCCTGTGTTGCTAGAGATTTTTCTCTCTATTAATACCGGGTTTGCTACACCTATAGGTTGAACACACATATATGCATTGAGACTGCGGAATCCATACATGGTCTTTTCAGTGTGTTTGACTATCAGTTTTGCCGTCCGCTCATTCTTCATCACTGGTCAATTTAGACCACAGGACTGCTGTGAGCAGGATATGTTTTTGCTTGGTAGTCTATTCTGGATTAGTTTAGCATATAAGTTTTCAACATGGTCTTCAGGCATTATCTTACAATTTACTTGTAAAATCTGGGTGTCCAGATTTGTTATTTTTGCCCTTAAATCTCATTAGAGTACTTTAATATTGAGTATCAAGCCAATCAACCTTTATTTCGACTGACCCTCATTTACAAATGTAGGTAAGGAAGTTAAATAGGGACTGAAAAAGTTTAATATAATCAAATTGAAACAATTCAAAACTAAAAAGTCTAAATTAAAATTAACAAAACAATAAATAAATAAAAATAAAAGGTAATAAAAAAGAGATAAAATGCCAATCAAATATGTAAGTAAAAGCGCTACCTAAGATAACAGTTAATAAGATAAACTAAACATCTTAATAAATAACATTCAATGAAACAGTCTGAACAGTGTATTGTGGACACCAAGTCTGATCCACTATTTGTGTTCATAGATAATAGTTGCATAATTTTGGTAAGATACACTGCTATTTATGCTAGTCTGCCAATTGACACAGTGAAATCAGTTCATTTTAGTGTGTGCACAGCGTGACATTCTGAAATTATATGTTTTGTAATTTAGGCTCCTTTTTCACAATGACCATGCTGTAAAGTATTTAATAATGATCAAATCTGACTTACTTATCTGATAATTTGGCTAATTTGGGTTACTTTACTATGCAGCTAAATCACAATGTTTGACATGTACATAGTATACACTATGAATTGGCAGCTGTAGTTTTAGATTTCTTATGTGAAACAACCATTTTATAGGGTGGTAAACATTCTTTGATTTCTTATTATACTAACATGCTGGAACACTTGCTCTTTTCACTCACCTCTAAACAGGCTAAAGTTTCTGCTAATGTCAGTTTTAAACCAGAAATGGCGCACGCAGCCAGTAAGCACATTTCTGCGCTAGTTTCATTTTAAACTGGTCACATTCGAGGATGAAAATCACTGGGGGAGTGTATTTAGTACATGGTTTTGGTGGCATGCTGCTCACAACAAGCACCAAAAGAAAAGAAAGCCCTCACTCACTGGCACGTTTAGACGAAAGGCAGCTAGTTTTAAACACAGCGGAAACACGGGCTGCAGAAATTACAGGATTTAAGCTTACTCCTTAAAATAGCTAAACACGGCAAATATTTACACAGTTTTGTTATCTTTTAAAGAAACACTCCTCACCGCTGCAGGTTGTGAACAATTTCAGCTTATGGTGCCTCTTTCTACAAAGTTAACACTGTGCAAAAACAAAACAAAGGATCTTTACTGGACTGAGCTTATTTTTGCTGACTTGATCCATCAAATTATGCCTCTGCATCCCTAAATTCAATACAAAAAAAAAAGAAAAAAGACATTTTCAGATATTTTGTAACCTTAAATTTCCAAGATCTGTTTAAGACTTTATAATACCTTTTATGGATGTGCTGTTTAACTAAACAGATACACAAAGCAGAAAATAAAAGGGGACCCATAATGGAGCCCTGTGGCACGCCATGAAAAATGTAATTTCTTTTAGAAATGCAGAATCCTTGGAGTAACATGGTTAAACACTAGCCAGCATTATTTCTGATCAAAATGATCAGAATGTTTGCTTGGAATCAACAAAACACCTACAGAAACCCATCTGGAGTGTGTGATGAGCGGTCAGGATGCTCTATATTAGTTACTGTTTAGAGATCGCATTTGCATACTGCATCCTTCTGCGATATCAGTACCACAAAGGCCAGTATTGTGATGACTATCAAATTATATATGCAGCCCGACCTCCATGAAAAGCTACTCCTCAGTCCGAACTTTCTGAATAGTCTTATAAATTTACCCCAAACACTTTCTCTATATCTATCTGATTAAATAAACATGCCCAGCGTGTGAACTGGCCATATGCATAATGATGGGTGAGGAACATCTGGTGGCTGGGTGCTGAGGAGAGTGCAATGGCAGCCTCGCTATGCAGCCATGATCGTGGGGGCCAATTACACGCTGGAAGTAGCAGATGTAGTTAGTCATAAATCCAGGCGACGCCGCGCTCCTGCTCAGATAAAAAAAGCTGTCTCTGCCGTGCTGTTTACGGAAATGAGGGCTGATGAGTGTGAGGGTTAGGCTGATCACTAACACTAATGATTACAGCCTCTGGGCAGATTGTTTTTTTTTTTAGCAAAGCTGAAAGCTACATGCGTTCTGAACTAAACCACAAACAAGAAAGAAAAAAACATTAAAAGTTTAGTTTTATTACAATGGAGTGCTCCAAGTCGTAAACCTCAGTTACAAATACTTTTTGGTTGAAGAACAAATGTGGTCTTGTGGGTTGTGGCTGGGCTAGAAGTCTTAGGTGGAGAGAAGTTTTTTTTTCACTAAGCTAGAAAGGAGAAAATCTCCTAAAAGCTCATCGACAGGCAGAGCTAGGAAGCCATCATGCTGTCTATACGAAAGAGACACTCAGCCTGTAGAGAATCAGCCCCAGCAGACTCCTCTGTGTGCCTGTTTGTGAATGTGCACATCCAACAGGCTCTGACCTCTGACTAAATGCTAAGTCAATAGTTTAAAGTACATGCCAGGACTCATGGTTACCCAGCAACAACTCCGTACCCCATTCCCCCCACCCTTCCCTAAGAGCAGATGGATTCGTGGTACCAGCAGCCATGGAGGCTAAACCTCAACCGTTTTCTATTTGAAGAATCAGCTTAGAGAACAGAACTCAATAGCCTGAGGTTGTGAGTCATGAGATGAATGTGCCTCCACAGTCCACCATGACTGCTTTGACTCAAAAGCCAAAGGAGACGCCTCTTTAGACCTCTTTTTCTTAGATTTTCTACAAAAGATTGTCAAGATACCTCAGAAATCATTCCTCATGTATCAGCAGTTTATATCTCTGTTCCATTCAATTCAACTTAGGATTCTTTAGGAAATTATTCATTTCCTGCATCAGGAAGTTTTAAATTTACTACAACTTGATTTAAGTACTTTGGTACGATTCAGAATTATATACAGTGTAATACATGCTAGTGTAATATAGACAATGGCCCGTTTTCATCAAATTTTTGTAGAATGAGTGCATGCAAATTTCACCACCATTTTTGGCTCAAGAGCTGCTGAATGCTGCTGTTTTACTAGCTCCTTAAAAACATCTGCATGAATTAAGACCTGTTCCATATAAATGATACGTAAACGAGGTGCTGGTAGGCTGGCGCTTGATTTTATGCATTGAAACTGCTTCTTCATTTGTGCTCATATCGCTGCTGGTTTCCACGTCATATGAAAGTTTCCATATCAAACGAAAGTTTCATGACTCAGATGCAGAGTAGTTTGTACAGGTGTACAAAACTTTGAAAACAGCCTGAAGATTATACTTTGGCCAAAACATTAGCTCATACTTTACTCATTTTTATGATTCCCTAAAACTGATAATCTTAAAACTGATAACATCCCAAAATCACCACCTGTATATGCATTTTTACCCATATCACATATCAGGCCTACTGTGTTACCTGGCCAGCATCTCTACAAAATCGAAGAACTTTTTCAGTGAACTCTGTTTCTGTGAACAGATGCAACCACTTCCTCAATTCTTATGTAAACAAGTAGAGTCTACTGACAATCATGAAATATCTGCTTTAATTTCTCAGCCAACAAAGTGGCAGAGGGCTCTCAATGTGCCCAGTGATGTGTCTGGTTATGTTCAATGACATGTGGAATATGAAATATGAACATATAAAGCTCAATAACCTACCGCCCACAGATCATTAAAATGTTGGCACACTGTTTCGTATGAAAGCCACGTTTATTTTCACACTGCAGTGCTGTCTCTCCGATATGCCTCGGGTTAATCCTAGCCCTGATTTTTAGGCGACACTGTTAACTGGACATGTTACGCTACAATCAGCCCCCCACTTGAAGAACATTTCAAACACAAGTCAATTTATAAACTGAATGAAACAGCCACAATGTTGTAAACATATCATGCTACATTTTCACAAAGTTTTCTGAGGCTTGTGAAGACGTCTGAACAAACAAGATGGAAATGCCATAATGAGCTGACATCCAAACAGCTACTTGTTACTATGTAGTTTATACAGTTACTATACACTGGCTGTTGTTTACAGGCTCACTATAAATGTGTTCATAATACATACACAATACCAATGATAAACCCAGAAAAGCTTACTGTGAACTTATTTATCACAATGATAACATACTGTAATGCTGCCAAGCCCTGTGGTGAAGCAAGACTGACACTGGTGAGTTAAGGCTTGTTCCACTGCATGTAGTGTACGCTAAAAGTTTCTGACTGGATGACGTCCAGATGCCACTGCAAAATTCACGCAATCATGGAAAAGTTCTGGGTTTATTCAAGTCTATTTTCCAAGTTTTTTTTTTTTTTGATTCGGAGTTGTTTGTGTACGTGCCATAAGACTTATATTATTATAATTATCCTCTTAGTGGCTGTAATATCCTTTTCAGTCCCAAGAATGGACACTTTAAAAACCACTTCCTTAAAATAAAAAAAAAAGTCTGTAAGTGTACATGATTTATAAGAGCAGCATTTTCAGCATTCAAAACATGCAAACTTTGGCGACGAGTTTCCACGAAAGAATACTGTGACTATAATTAATAATATATTGATATATCTTGCACAGTCCTAATTAACAGTATAACATTTGACATAAGAATATAAGAAGCAGTGCTATTATTCTAACTATAAAAAGATACTGGAAGGCAGCTGTTAAAGAAGTATATGACACCTTGGAAAGAGACACCTGGGGCTCCAAAGCCCTTCAAGTCTTCCGTTTAAAGTGGAGGTATGCAGTCCTCTGCTGGAGTACCAGAAGGCATGCAGGCCTTTGTACCAATCCAGCAGACACATCTTCTTCAGATCACCGAAACACTGAGGTGTCTGACTATAACACACAGGTGTATGAAATGAGGGTGAGAACTAAAAAGCTATAATTCCAGAAGAAAATCTGCCAAACCCTGATGTAAAGGCTTGTAACACGGACTTGACAACATAGAGACTCCAAGTGTATAAGATGAGGAAAGCATTGCCTGGTGTTGCAGGTGAGAAACCAACATGGAAACAAGCAGAAGGTGCTGCCAACTTCTATTCTAGTCTTATAAATGAATAGAGAATATAATCAAATTAGATTATACACATTATATGGGTCACAGTCTACATTTTCCTTCCATTATATTTTACCCACTTAGAGGATAACATTTGTCATTCTATGAACCAAAACCAGTCGTAATTAATTTTTACATGACAACTTTCCAGGCTGTCTGTAAGTGTCCAACAGTTAGACCACGTGTTTCAGGAGATATTCCTGAGATACTGCATAATGGAAAGGGGAAAGTCAAATTAAAATAAGTGAAAACTAGGAATTAAAAAAAAAAATAGAGTTCAGAAAAAATTAAAAGGCATAGGAAAAAAATAAGATGACAACACTATGGGTCTGAAAGTATGCATAGCCGTCCTTTGGCATTATTAAGACAAAAAAAGAACGAAAAAGCTGCTGGTGTTCTCAAAACAATGGACTGACCACAGCAGAGTCCAGACCGCAACATCAGAGAATGTGTTTGGGAAAAAAAACATTTGACATTTAGTTTATAAGTTTTACATCTGCAATGTGTAAGTTATTTCTGTATATAAATGAACTAAAATAAATATAATGAGTGATTGGCAGAAATGGGCAGAAATGTATGGAACAAACTACTAATACTGCTGAAGGCTGAATGGACGACATCACAACCTATATATTCCTTATATTCCTCTAAAGTGTTCCTGAGTACAGTCATCGGATTAATGCAAAATGGACTTCCTGCACACGCTGCCACTTTGCCTTTAAAATCTGTTAGGGCTTCCTGACTACACTGCATCACACACGTTTTTACAGAGAGTTTCACTTTGAATAATCCCAAATGAATTTAACACTAGACTTCAGTGACTCATAACCCAGGCTGTTGAATATTAAAGAGGTAGTTCCCAAGAGTGGAGGTGCAGCGTGACAACTGCATTAAGGTTGCACTCTGCTACAGAAATATTCGTGACCTACCAATTTCAAAGTCATATGCCAAAATGGGCCGTGTTAAATTAGCACCCACAGTGTTGAACTGGTCCTCAGCACACACCACATAGTTACACTGATCTCTGTTCACCGTAGGTGCTAATTCTCACTGTACACCACAACGTATGTGAACACTGAGCTTTATTCATCAGTAACCAGCAAATGATATCAACTTTCCCTTGGACATAAAATGTACCATGAAGAGGCCTGAGGATCCATCTGCTTGATTAATCCATCATGGTGTTCATGCAAGTAGAATTTGTGAGGCTGTGAGACGGCTTAGTCTCTGCTTGGCTTTGTTAAGCTCTAAATGCCAGACCATTTGGTTTAGCAGCTCTTTTTAGAAACATTTTAAAACATGCCAACATTAGTGTTAGGGTTTGTTGGGTGGGGGTGCTCTGGCCTTAAGGGCCCGTTTCATGGATGTTAGGGCTGTAACTGAGCGGTCACTATTAAGGATGCACTAAAATTTCAGCCACAAAGAAGGATAAAAATTTTGTTCCCGGCCAAAAGAGAAATTTTATCAAAATAATTTAAATTGACATACGAAAGTGTCAAAATCATCTTAAACAATTTTAATGGTAATGAAAATGAGGAGTAGCGACTGAAAACACTGTCAACCTGAGCAGCACCAGATAAACACTGAAAAATATTGTCTGTGTGGAGTTATTTTCACAGTTACTGTGGCATCCCACTCGATACACAGAAAGCAGCCTAAAAAGAAGCAGAAAAAAGCCCCTGTGAAATGACATAAAAGCACAAAAGTTCACATACAAAAGCCATTCACTGCATTGGACGACCAACCATTTTGGTTTCCGGAAGAAATGCACAATGACATTGGATGTTGGCCTCGGCAGGTAATTGCTCAAAAAATGATCTGCACTGGACTGACGTTCACAACTGACAAACGTTTCAAACCAATATTTGATGATATACTGTGATGGACCCTAAAAAATGGATAAAAAATCTGGACGGCCTAAAAATAAGTACCCCTAAAATGATAAATCAAAACACAAAAATATATATATTAAAAATTAAATTGTTACATTTTTATGTATTATTGTTATGCCCAAGAAAGTAGTAAAAATGGCACAGGAGCCTTCTTATACCTCAGCACTCATTAAGAACGCAAAGACCTAACACAACGACTATGCATCAATATGAAAAATGTAACCCCCCCTCCTCTTTGGGCCAATTCTAAACCCTGGCCATTCCCTCCACTACCCTGCAGGGTAGAATTGCTGGTAGTTTAGCTAATGCTACCTTCCAGTGCTAATGAGGATTCTGAAGCAAAGACAGCTTAAGATAACATCACTACACACAAATACGAAGGTTTGCCCACTCAGATTTGAGTCTTTATCATCCAAACTTGCGTCAATGAAGCTTCAGTGAGCTAGAATGAAACTGTGCTGTGAATCTGTAGCATGCTACCTGTTCCTACGACAGCTCTACACCATATTTGTCAGTTTATTACATAGATATATAAATACAAATTTGACATCGTCATACTTTCAACTACAAATATCATTCATTTATTTTAGCTAACAGCTTACTGCACAGTCCTTGTGTCCTTACACTCACTTCTGTCTTCAATGGAAAAATGTGAACATAGTCTATATAACCATAATAATTTAACCATTTAAAACACATTTTTGAGTGCAAGGTGTCTTTAACTACAGCTGAGGTTCTTTTTCCAGTTTTTCACATTTGATGGTTTGCAAAAAAGCCACCAAAAAAAAAGAAAAAAAAAGAAAGAGGGACCAGTTTGGGCGTACACAGTTTTAAATTTCAATATAGTGGATTAAACTGGTTCTTAAGCTGAACTGCAACGTCAATGGCGTCCAACCACTGAAAATCCTATTTAGTCTAGGGTTAGACTTGGGTCTGGAAAACCGGATCTGGGAAACTTCACTGCTGCAATTGTATCTTAGCCTTACTCATCAGGCACCTCAAGAGTACTGATCCTGGCTAAGTGTATCACTCAGCTCAGCTCTTCCAATGCAAAAACAGACCAAAACATCAAGTTCCACAGCGCTAAACAAAACATTCCCTTTGCTTTCAGAACATGTCTGGGCTGAGCCCCTAATTACTGCACAAAGAAAGAAAGAAAGGAAAAAAAAGCCAAACACAATGAAACAATGTGTGATTATTCATGCACGGGCCGAGGGCAAGGTCAGGCAAACCGTCAATGTGCAAAACTAATTAGCTGGAGATGCTTTTTGCTGGGAGGCCGGGGCAGAACGGAGCTGAGGCTGCAAACCGTGCAGTAATTGATGAAATCAAAGTGTTTAAGGTCCTTCGCTGGACTCATGCATTCAATCACAGACACATTTAGCTAGAGATGAACCCTATTAAGCCACTCACAGGAGCCGACATGTCCCATTTACCGTCTGCGGGATTGGCTGAAGCTGCATTGCAGCAGTGATCGCACCTTGTTCGTAGCCACGTCTGGTAGAAAACAATTATCTTGGAAAGGGAAAAGGTGTTAATCCTTATCACAATAGAAGTTTAGCTGCTGAAAGCGTTTGATCATGCATTATCTTGCGGAGACACAAAGCATGTTACTTCACCCTTGCAGTCAGCCTCTCTCTGGCTTCCCCCCCCCCCTTTTTCCTAATGGCGTATTCATTCAGTTAAGATCTTCCATTATAGAGGGCTGTGGTGATTATCAGAACAGGAACTTAATGAAGCAATCTTCTCTTCCTCTGACCGTGAAATACCCAGCTACCAATTACAGTCTCAGCGCAAAGGGGATTCAGAGCCTGCCCTGGATTTCCTCATATGATATGGTTCATTTTAAAGCTCATCTCCAGCACAAATGCCACAATTATATGTAAGCAATTAGCGCTGAAACAAGCGCTTAAAGAGGGAAATATTTGCTCTATCCAGGGCCGAGAGACTATCCTATTACTGCCAGTCTCTCAAGGACGCCAGCAATAAAATAGAATTTTCCATGTCAGTTCAAAACAAATTTATTCTGCCCTGGCTGCCGCCGTGGAGGGCGTAATTCTATTTTGCAAAGTACCGTGATAAAACCTTTTGGGTGTTTTGATTATTCTTGTAATCTGTTTTCCATGCGCATGTATTAGAAATGCCGGCGGGGCTTTCAACTTCGAGGAGCGGGGAGTTTGGGAGAAGAGTGCCTTTCCTCACTCCGATTCAGTTAAACCTGCCTGCAGCGATCCGAAATGCAAGCCGAAACACTTGCCTCAGGCCGTTTATGTATAATGCATCACAGATCATTATTTTAATAAACACGCTTTGCATGCGGCCCATGAGTGATACAACTCCTCAAACAATAAATAACGAACACCGGCATGAAAAAGCCTGATGAAAAACAAGCCGTCTCTCGCTCATTTGAAACCGAATTTGTCTTCACAGTCCTTCATGCTTGGTAAAGCAAAGCATATTTCACTGTCTTGTCTCCTACAGCAAAACTGGCATTTGTATTATGACTGTTGATAACTGTTTTATACTGGTAGCCTACAATTTATCAGCAAAGCAGGATGGGAATCAAAAATCGTTAGTCTTTTGTAGCTCAAAAAAGCCATCAAAGCCATGACCCCTGCTGAAACGGGTAATGTTTACTTCTGAGTTATCTGTTCAAGAGCCAAGATACAACTGTTTGTGGGCTCCAGGGGTCTGTATCACAAAGCTGCAGCTAACTCGTTTCATAACAACGGCAACGAAGCCAGTCATGTGACTCCTAATGAGAGGAGATATTTTTCACACGATTGACAGCACAAATGTCACAATGAAGAGCGTCCAAACTGGGATGTGAGTCCGAGTCGAGCCTAGAGTCTCTGGGGTGTGAGTCCGAGTCAAGTCTCTACTCTCTGGGATGTGAGTCCGAGTAGAGTCTCTAGGCTCCGGAATGTGAGTCTGAGTAGAATCTCTAGGGTGTGAGTTGGAGATGAGTCAAGTCTCCGGGACACAAGTCCAAGTCAAGTCTCCGGGAAGTAAATGAGTTGAGTCTAGAGTCTGAGTCAAGTGTCTGGGATGTGAGTCCGAGTTGAGCCTGGAGGGTGTAAGTTCGAGTTGAGCTCCGGAGTCTGTTAGTCCGAATTGATTCTCAAGTCTTTAGTGGAGAATCTGGCTGAAATTTTGAGTCTTAAAGTCAATCAAGTGTGAATTCGAGTCAAATCGTGAGTCAGTTAAGCGCGAGTCACGAGTCAGGTCAACATGTGTCTCGAGCCCAAAACACTGACTGGAATCCCCATCTCTGCGCCCAGCATGTGTGCCACTTTCGCTGCCTGAAAGCTTTGGCTCAGTTACTGAAGTATCATTTAAACGGCATGTGGGAAATCATGGCAAATTCTGTCGAAGACTATAATTTAAGTACTGAAGTACTGAAAAGTACTTAAATATTGCTCACACTTGTTTTTAGAGCTGAATAAGAACAGCTACTACTATTTCGAGTGACATTTTAATTTTAGTTCTACATGCTACGCAACAATTTGTGTAAGAGCTTGTATAAAGTGCTTCTAAATTAAAAATGACAAGCTGACACAGAAAGAGTTTGAGGTGACCCGAAAAAAACCGGAGGGGTTCACCTTCGTCAGAAAGTAGCATTTTACACTTAACCAGCACTGAAGCAGGTCAGGCATGTAGTGTAAGTTGCCATAGTGACGTAGCTTGGTAAAAAGCGATCCAAAGTCAGGAGGCAGGAAATCCATGGTTGGACTGAATTAAGCTTAAAAGTTTAATTCAGTCTAAGCTTTGTTTGGCTAAGCAAGTCCTGCTTCGTGAGAAAGACCCTGATCTATCAGCTTGTGCAACCTACACTGCCTCAGTGACAAACACACAGGACCATGAAGACCACGAAAAAAAGGCACCAAGCAAAGGCTCACACAGATTCATGTGCTAATTTGTTTCTATCAGACACTTTAATACCACTTTGTGCACACAGGTACCACACAAGTGTAAGAGCAGCGCCATACGCCCAGGCTGCTAAACAAACAGCATGAATCATAAAGTCGTGATGGATGTTAAACAAGTACGACACTATCAAAGCCAACCACTTTAACCTGACAAGCAGCATACTACTACTACACACAGATCCTTGTACTGGTACGCAGATGATTCAAGTGCAATAGCTACAATGTCATGTATTGATCTGGGTTGTTAAATGTGTAGCCTCGCTTGTTGCCAGGTTTACAGCTCCATTATCCACGCTGAATATGAAATTAGCTGAGCTGCAAAGAGCTATTGGATTTACATCACCATTATGAACTGCGTCTGCTTTCAGAACAGCAGAACTGGTTAAGCTAGAGAATTTCCCTTAATCAAAACACCAAACATTATCTCACCACTCTGTGAAACAGAGAGGTAAATGATCAACTGATTAACCATTAACAGAGAAATAAACAACTGCCTCACCAATGTTATCAGTCTAAAATAAATAAATAAAAAAATAATCAATAGTTCCTATTTGCCATCAGCTGTAGATGCAGGTGCCTCCAAGATGAAGACTTTACACTGGAAAAAATGGTATCTTGTCAAGTAAAATGATCTTAAATCTAGTTGCTATATATTTGCCATTTTGAGATGGTTGTGCACTTATAAGATTAGTTTATTTTTCAGATTTTTTTTCCTTTTCTCTAAGGTCATTTTATTAAGTGAAATTATCTCACTATACGGGCAGATAATTATGCTGGTTTTTAAGCACATTTCTTAAAATAAGCAAAATTAGCTGCCAATATTGTGAGAATTATACTAGATAAAATTACTTAAAACAAGTAAAAAATGTCTAGAAATAAGTTCCTATAATCTTGAATTTAGCTTAAAACAATCAACAGGAGAAATATTAGATTTCTTGACCATATTTAAGATCAATTTTACTTGATAAGATACAGTGTAGCACGTTTATCACTCAAGTTGATAATGTTTTTGGATTGTACGCATGAGGGTGCAATAGGCAACTGATTCCTCTAGGCCTAGTAAAAAAATGAAGCATGCAGCTAAAAATAGTGGTGTTCAGAGCCCCCTTTTCGAGAGGACGATAGCACAGTTACAATGCACCATATCAAAAGCTACCATCTGCAAGCGATAAGAGACAACTATTTAGTCTCTGTTCTCGGAGAGAAAGTGTGATGGCAGTGTGAGGAAATCACACAGAGGTGTATAAAATTATACAGAAGGACACGGTGGATGGCGACAGCTTTTACAAGCTACACTGAGCCAAAAAAAACTAATCTAAAACTTGCTGAAAAGCCTACCTAAAGGGGCTCAACTCTGCTCAGCAATGCAAATGTCAGTCCTACTACTGTGAACAATGAATTGCTTGTTAAAGTTCTCAATACTGGCTTTTGCAATATACATACTGCAATTTGGACTATATGTCCAAAGGTCTGTACACACCAATTCATCTACATTTTGAACTCAAGAATATTAATAATTAGCATTAGCTGTTGTAACAGCCTCTGCTCTTCTGGGAAAGCTTCACATTAGATGTTTTGAGGATTTGATTGCATTCAGCCACCAGAGAATTGGTGAGGTCAGGTACTGATGTTGGATGATCAATTCTGGATCACTTATCCTAAAGGTACTGAATGGAGCTCCTTCACCCTAGAGAACGCAGTTCCACTGCTCTACAGCCCAATGCTGGAGGGCTTTATACTAGTCTAACTGACACTTGGCGTTGGTCATGGTGATTCATGTGCGGCTGCTCCAGGGCATCCCATCTGCAATACTCTTCCTTGTAGATCACACAAGATGAGAGTGTGCAACTGAAAACTTGCATAAACAAAGGATGGAAGGAGCATCTGAACACTTTTGGACATGTGTTGTCAGACCAACTGTGTACCCCTACTTCCAAGAGTCTGGCTCTAATGCCAGCCACACCACATGCTCCCCTTTAACACGTAATTCCCCCTATAGTTACTATGCAACATTCCTACCAGTAAAGCTTGTGCTTTGAGAGTTTATCCTTGGGAATTGCTCCATTTAGAAAAACAACTTCAAAAACTAGAGACACTGATAAATAAACTCAGTTATGCTAATGTTCCTTGCCATGTTCTACTCAGTTCTAGCTGGCTGTCTGCTTTTTTAGCCCAAATACTTCTTTGTTTTCATAGATCTCTAACACTCACCTGCCATTTCTCTACATTAAAACCTGGCATTTGTACAGTGTGTGGAGACGAAACAGACATAGAGTCTTTTCATATCTGCCCTCCTCTCGTTTTCATTTGAATTGTGTTGGCTGATAGATGCCCCTGCAGTGTTCTAGCTTGGAAAGAGGCCTCAGAAACACTGATCACGATGATTCCCCCCGAGACCCCGCATGATGCTCCCTCTTATGAATATGGATGTGCGCCCTGCTGCAGCTAATGGTCAGGACGTGAAAAATGGCTCAGATTTGGGGCCTCGGGCTAATACCCCCGGGATTCCAGTGCTAATCAACAGCCGTGACTTTTTCCAGGGAGAGAGGTGCCATTGCTATCAGCTGTAGATGCAGGCACCTCCAAGATGAAGACATTAGCAGCAGGGATGCTATAATGCAGGAGAAAGGGGGTGGGGGAGCAGGAGGAGCAGCACCAATGGTCATTTGATGGCAGTACAAAGCTTATTTGTGCCTCTCGTGTTCATCTAGGGTTGCACAATACGGACAAAATACCAGTATCACAACTATACTGCTACATACTACGACTATGATAACATGACATGGTTAGCCTGTGTTATTTTGACCAAAATTATTTTTGTTGAATTACATGAATACCTGAAACACGCATAGAAATACTCATCTGGAACAGTGACTGGCAAAAGGGCTCATTTGCATACAGCAGCTTTATGTGATTAGTACTGCAAAGGCCAAATACTCCAATAACGATTAACAAAGGTATACTGTGCACCTCTTATTACACAAGGTTTGCATTCTGACATCCAGTCATTCGTCTCGTTTGAAAGAGTCAGTGTCATTTGCTTGTCTTAAACAGTGGCTGATTTCAAAACAGCGTCATGTCAACAATGCAATGCCATATAAAAAGCTACAGTATTTATTCTTAACCAGCCGCACTCAGTCTGAAACGGCGCCTCTTATTCTCTTTGTCGCTGAAATCCTATTAACAATGGTCCAGCACACAGACACAATGACTGCCTGCACACAAATATCGAAACGGCATCTACACATTTCTCCCGCAGAGGGAATAAAAGCTGTGTCGATTTGGAAACACTCTAATTAATGTAACGAGGCAGCCAACGTTTTTGGAGAAAATAAACACTATTTCCAAATTTGTCGGCCTCCATGCAACTCTAATTGAACCGCGATGAATGCAAGCTGATGGATCAATTTTAAGCTCGCCGTCTTTGATCAGCCTTCGGGTGAAAGTAATGAACAAACAGTCTGACAATGCTCCTGTACAAATCACGGCGCATATGAAGAAAACATTTACATCCCTTTATCATTAATTATCTGTCAGTGGCTTAACAGTTTTAAAGAAGGCAGTAAACAGGCTTGCAACCCCACCTATATTTAAAAGAACATGATTGTTTCCCTTTAACAACTTGCTGCATTTCCTGTTATAATAATGACTGACATTTGTCTACTCGACTTAACTGCTTTAGATCAAGTGTTCGTGTGTATCATAAGGACATTATTACAGTGATTTATATTTGTAATCAAGGAGCAGTTATTGAGCAGTACCACATTCAGATATCACATCAATATCAAAAGTTCTATAGGCTTCACTGCAATAGATCCACTTAAACAAGGCTAATTATCCTCTCTAATGAAACATGCAGTCGGCTCTGTGTTCAAATACTGATGAAATGCGCTCAGAGAAGTTGACATCTTTTAGTTTATCTCAATAACAATAAACATTGTATTATGGTCCCTAATTGCAATTGTGATACAACTTCCAAATGTAATAAATCCACATTAGTAAATCAAAAATGTGACACAGTATGACCAAAATGATTAACTATTATTGGGTAACATGAATATTTTGATCTATCAAAACACCCAAAGAAACTCATTTGAACAGTGCAGCTTTCTGAAATGTCAGTATTGCAAGAGACAATACTGTGATAATGATTAACAAAATATATTGTGCATCCCTATTTAGTAGTTACAGCAGTTCATCCGATATAATGGTTGAAAGTCTTCCTCAGATAGGAATTGTCACTGTCCTACCGGTACGCCACAAAAAGGTTACGCAACATACAGCCACGCTAATAATAATAGCCCATTTAGCTGAGTGTCTGAGCTAGTTTCAATCACATTTCAAATGAAAACGAAAAAGGCAGCAGACCCTTGACCATCTCCCGCTGTCTAGTCAGTTGTATCTGAAGTAGTCCATTTTGTTTCCGAGGCAGCAGCCATAAAGGAGTGGCCAGACCTTTGGGGTTTGCCTTAGCCTGACATGGACACCACAGCGTAACTCTGTCATATGCATCACAGCGTTGCAGTCAGAGCCTTGTGCACAAAACAAGCCGTGGACCAGCTGGTACTGAAGCGTGAATGACTAATATTTTCCAAATTCCAGCAGAGTCGGACAGTCAGAGGTACGAGTGTATGAGACAAATGACTCGAGAAATTGGCCCAAAGCTTAACATCATAAAACTTCCTGTTCCATCTTAAACGGTGCAGAAGTTACATAGAGGTGCCTGTACAGATGCCAGAATGTAAGTGCTGCTCCACTTAAGGTGGAACGACTGAATGATTAATACGAAGCAAACTTCAATTTAGACATGAAACAACATTTAGCATCGTTTTTTGCCAGGCTTGCAGGGCTCGTGTTAGAAAGTAACACTCGCAGATTTATCTACATACTATTCAGTTGTTTTTACTATTTTACACAAATAAATATTTCAGATTTACTTTACTTTCCTTTTAAAAAGTGAAGGGACAACCACTGTTGACCTGCACAAATAAGTTTACCAAAGCATCTAAAATGGTTTTCATCAGAAACCATCAGAAATGTTAATTATTCGATCTAAGTTCTTAGTCATGCCACCCACTACTAACTCTATTAGATAGCCCTCAACCTTGGTATGATCCCTTCATTTTCTCTCCTAATCTGTTTCCAAATGCTGGATTTGCAGCAATTACTCACTAGATATAAACATGAGGGATAATCAATGACAGTGTCGGTTTGCGCTATCCAGTTTTAACAAGGCCAGGCTTTTTCCTCTGAGCCCCATGGGGGTCATAGTCTTCCAGCACGGCTGCCAGCACATTTTCAAACCTATCCCTCACTTATGTGAACAACATCCTCATCAACACATAATATCCATTATCCTCCTCTCTCTCCCTATCTCATCTAGTGTTGTGCTCTCTCTATGCATCTGTGGCTCCATCCCTTTCCCTCCATTTGTCTCTCTCTGTGTCTTACTGTCCCTTCACCTGAAAAGCAAATGTACAGGACAAACCAACACAAAAGATGTGTGCCAGCTTGTTCACACGAGCCGCAGAACTTACCTGCAGTTTGGCGGCGGATCTAGAGTGATTTCTGCAAGCTCCTTTTGAATTCTGCAAGGCAAGAAGGAAAAAACGTATTGTAATGTCTGACACAAAAAATGATTCACTCTATATTCAGATGCAAATAAACAAGCGTAGGACTTTGAGCTAATTCAGGGACTTAAGAAATCAGTTGCAAGGGGAAAATATATATTGACGGAAAAAAGACTTCTTTGTTCCAGTGCAGTAACTGTTGTTATGCAAGCATGAGGTGAAATAAAAAAGGAACAAAAACGCTCATGTGAAGGAAGGAATTCTGGTTGTAGCTGTGAATTTTCATAGATATATGACTCATAATTAGAGCTCTGTTTACAGAGAGACACGAGGGGTTTCGGTTTCATTACCTAGCCATGTCTCACATCCTCCATTCAACATGATGACCATTTTAGTGCTTCAGACATTGTAAATCACTACTGTTGCAACCTATATGACACATATACATATAGCACTGTCAGACTGCAAAGAAGAATGTGGGGAAACTACTGCTTTAAGCTGCTTTTCAAAACAATCTACCCCAAGTTCTCTTTTCTAAAACCCCAAAACCCACATTTAGAGGCCGCTGTGATTTTTATGAGGCTAAACATGTCTTTCGTTTTCTACACTCTCTTTATTCTCCTCTTGATGTCCTGACAGTTAAAGCCTTGCCCTAAGGCAGCTTCAACTGAACAATGCCAGACAACAGACCAAATGAAAGCTAAAAGCCCTTGTACAGCCCAGTCCTGCTCCAGCACTCAGCCGTTCCCCTACGTTTAAAGGAGAGGGAACTAACTGCTGTAGACACTTATGAAAAGCACCACATCTCAGGCAAGCCTTCACTTCAGCTGCTTCTATAACGGCCTGACAGAACCTTCCTCTCCACCAGCAATGCTGGATCTGAGAAACAATGAGGAGACTCAATGTAATAAGAAAACAAAGAACACACTCCACTCATGCTTACGGATCTATCAAGCCTGCAGGGAATTCAAATAAACGTGTGTGCTGCAGTGAATGTTGTCCATTAAAGCCCAAAGGTTCAGACAAAACTCCACAGTCTATAAAGACAACAGTTCTGTAACTGAGTGAACTGGTGGTCATCTCTGTCTGATGACTCTTAATAAAACAGAGTTGTGAATAATGACACTCAGAGCTGAACACTGTAGTGATATGTCTGATCAATTTACAACACAGCAATACTCAGTTTATTACTTTCAACGTTTTTTTAGAAATGTATGTTGTGCCATATGCCTCATTAGTATAAAATAAGCTAGAGAGGGGACAGGAAATTTCCAATCATGATATGACTGAGAAAAATTATAAAGGTTGTCAGCATTTTCACAGCAGTGTTATTACAAAAACACGATACACACTGCAGCACATCAGCACTGGTAACCCATTAACAGTTTTTTGTTTATTTCTTTACTTCTTTGCAATAACACTGTAGCAATAAAGTAATTATTTCCACTAGGACTTTTTAAAAAGACACAGTTAATCAGGATTAGTGAAGAGCCCATGTTATGGTGTACAGTTTGACATGGTATGAAAACACTATTAAAATCTACAAAAGGCTGCCAGGCCAATCTACGCTGCTATTAAGCTGTTTAATTAAACAGCCCATACCAAATGCACTAACATTTATCTGCTTATTGAGCCTACAGCAGCTTAGTCCAACCCATCCAAGCTAAAGTTATAAAGAGTGTTTCAGCCTGAACTGCTTTTTGAATGAGGCAAAATACCAAGCACCCAATCAAAACAGAGGTCATTTACATATATCTCTCTTAGGGCCTGTTTACACCTTGCATTAACATGCATTTTTGGTAATCAGGTCATGCTCAGATTTCTCTTGACCACACAAAAAGCTAAAACCCTCAGGACACATTGTGATTCAGTTACAATCACATCACTCAAACCACATTCAGAGATGGTTAGAGCATTTAACTAAGGAAACTAAGGATGGAGGATAGCCGAGGCTGAAGTTATTCCCAAACGAACAGCCTTCATGCACTCCAGGCCGATGAAAGCGTCCAAGTCAAGCTTGTCCATTCGTTTTGTCACGGGGAAAGAGTAAACAGAAGTCAAACGAAAAAGACGCAACATGCTTTTTAAGCAGAAAAAGTAGAATTGGATCTCATCTGATCGCGCTAGACGCGTTTAAATGAAAAGTGAATGAAATCCGGCTCAGTTAATCCAGATAGATACCAGACGCAAATCATATGTTGATACAAGGTGTAGACAGGCTCTTAACAACGCAGCCTGCTGAAGACCGTTTCTGGTACTAGGCAGAAAATAAAATTTGAGAAAAATCTACGACGTGAGCTCTTCAAACTTTGAAACAGTATAATCCTCAATAAGCTTTATGCCGCTTTATTGCTCAAATCAGTATGTTTTCAATCCCTGGACTCTTCTAAAACATAGATGCACCTAATTCAAACCCATGACCCCAAAGCCTTCCCCAAAGCCTTCCTCCTCACCTCTTGGCACTGGTAGAGAGTTTGGCAGCCGTTTTACTCGAGATCTTGGTTTCTTTCTTCTTGGGTTGCGCCGGCTCACGTTCCTGCTCTGGAGGGGCGGTCTCTCTCTGTTCGATGTCCGAGCTTCCTCCGCTCGTGCTGGGGCTGTCGTCTGGTCTCTGCACCTCACTGGACATCTTGGCCCTGCAACAGCCCGTCCAGATTGACACATTACATAATGTACCGCAGGCTTGGGGTCAGCGTAGTGCACACTTGAAGATGACGATGATTTCTGTCTGCACTATGGGTGTAAAACTCTGTGATGCCTCAATCTGAAGACTGCATCAATTCTGGAACATTAGAATCTGTTATAATCTATCGTAATAATATTTTAATAGATTATTATAAAATAAATGTTTGGCTCAAGTAAAATTCTCACGATTTTTCCAGACATTAATAACAAAAAAAAACCCACTGTGCTAAACTGTTTTTTATTCACTATATTCCTCCAGTCACATTCTTGTATTGAGTGTAGGGGGGGGGGCGATATGGTAACAATGATTCTTTAACAAAATGTGCATCAAAATGTGCACGATGCGCAATATGTCACAATATTTATTTTTTCTGACTTCTGATAAGTTGGAATGGACGCTTAAGAACCAGAGGCACCACATTTAAAACATACTATCAAAAACATGAGTACAAATTATTTTTCCGTAATGTTTCACACACTGCGCTGCATTATATATATAATTAAATTGGACTAATGCTTTTTGTAATGAAACACACAGTTCGTCAACGTTCAAGTACTGACAAAATCAGTGATATTTTCACAAAAGCAATATACTCTAACGTAATTCATCACAATAACGATAAACACTGTCATTCTTCCCAGTCCTAATTCAGTAAACTTTTGTCTTAATTCTGAATCTAATCAAGTCAAATCAAATATAGAATCAGAATCAAGGGGAGAACAAAGGGTCACTTACAAGTTGTAGAACCTTCAGACGTCACTTAAAACATGCAACGATGTTACAGAGCAAAGCTGTCAGCCTGGAAAGTGTGGCACATGAAATTACCCAAATTCCACCCCACTAAAATCACAGTGAGCTAACATCTGATCTAGATACTAACAGCTGGAATCAGCAGTAACCCAAGGGCAGCCATGAGTCTGAGGTGGAACATAGAAAAAAAAGATTCCATAGCCATGGTTCTGTTCTGTTCCAGGCCTTTACACACCTGAGCCGCTTTTCAAGCACTTAACTACTTGGCTCAAAGTGGAAGAACAAATGTGAACTAGCTGGGGGTTGCAGCAAACTGGATTAAAAGTCATAGAACAGCTGCAGACAGCAACCACGGAAGAATTATTGCCTGGACAGACCACCCTATTTGTCTCACACTACAGCCAAACCAATAGAGCCAAAGAGCCTGATGATGCACTTGATAAATATCTCTGGTTGCTCCTTTCCATCAAGTGCCCCAAGCTTACTGAATTATTCAAACAGTTCCTCGTATTTTTCTTATATCTCAGTCAGCATCACACATAACATCCTAAGTTGAATAACGAAAGCCATGAACGTTTTAAACTTTCAGAAGCAAGACGACTGTAGTGCAATGCGCAGCCTGGTAAAACACTTCTCCACTGGACGAAAGCATTTGCCGTACAGTAGCAGGGATTAAAGTCGTGTGTGTGGTCGCCTGGAAAGCTGTGGCCTTCATATGCAATATTTTTTGCCACGAACACTTGTCACATATATTCATATCAACCCACGAGCTTGCTGAATTATTCCAACAGCCACTCATTCTGAATGTGAAACATCCCTCTGAACCTTCTCTATCTTGATCTTCGACATCAGATCATTTTGTGACCGTGAGGAAAACCTTCTCCATCTGTTATTCATGTTAATGACCATGACTTAGCCATGTCTGCTTACGCTGCTCAAAGGAACAGGCCTTTTCTAAAGTGATGTCAGCACACACTGGGACTGAATCAGTGCATCGTCATCACCATCCTCTTCCTCTGTTTCAGGACACTGCAGTAAGATCTGAAGAACCCCTAATCCCAATATAAGGAATCATGTGTTCCTTTTCTGAGTCTTGGTTCTTCTGTATTTTTTTCTTCTCAGGTTTTTTTGGGCTTTTGAGTCCTGGCTCTGCTTGGTCTTTCTTCCTCATGCTCTTAGAGAGGGTTTTTGTATTATTTTAGTCTTGGTTCCTCTCAGCAGTTCTTCCTCATGCTCTAGTGGAGTCTCTCCTTTTGAGTCTTGGTTCCTGTCAGCAGTTCTTAAGGAGTTTCTCCTCGAGTCTTAGATGGTGTTCCTTCCTCATACTCTCAGGCAGTTTTACTGCATTTTGAGCCTTGTTTTTTTTCTCAGCATTTCTCACCGGTGCTTTTAGAGGGTTTCCCTTTTAAGCTATGGTTCCTCACAGTAATTCTCCTCATGTTCTTAGAGGTTTCTCCTTTTGAGTCTTGGTTCCATTCAGTGTTTCTTCCTCATACTCTTAGGCAGTTTTACCGCATTTTGAGTCTGGGTTTGTTCTCAGCATTTCTCACCTGTGCTTTCAGGAGAGTTATTTTTGAGACTTGGTTCCTTTAGTGGTTTTCCTTTCTGCTCTTATGGAGTTTTTTTTTCCCTTTTTGAGTCTTGGTTCCTTCCAATATTTCTTACTAGTGCTTTTAAGGAGGTCCTTTTGAGCCTTTTCCTTCCTCACATTCTTAGGGAGATTCTCCTCTTGAGTCTTGGTTCCTTTCAGTGTTCCTTCCTCAAGCTCTTTGGGAGTTTTTTCCCATCTTGAGTCTTGGCCCCTTTAGTGGTTCTTCTAGATCCCCTAGGGTGTTTTTCTATTTAAGTGTTGGTTCCTTTGGTTGTTCTTCTTCATGCTCGTATGGAGTTTTTCCCCCTTGGTTTCTCAGTATTTCTCACCTGTACTTTTACGGTTTTTGGGTTCCTTTCAGTGGTTTTCCTTTACGCTTTTTGGGAGTTTTTCTATTTAAGTCTGGGCTCCTTTAATCATTCTCCTTCATGTTCTTAAGGAGCTTTTCCCATTTGAGTCTTGGTTCCTTTCAGTGGTTCTCCTTGATGCTCCTAGGGGCATTTCTATTTAAGTATTGGTTCTTTTAGTTGTTCTCCTTCAGCTCTTATGCAGTTTTCCCCTTTGAGTCTACGTTTCTCAGCGTTTCTCACCTGTGTTTTTAGGGTTTTTGGGGTTTTTGTTTCTTCTTTATGCTTTTAGGGAGTTTTCTATTTAAGTCTGGGTTCCTTTAGCATTCTCTTTCATGTTCTTAAAGAGCTTCTTCCTTTTCGGTCTTGGTTCCTCTCAGCGGTTCTCCTTCATGCTCTTATGGCGTTTTTTCCCTTTTTAGTCGGTTCCTCTCAGTGTTTCTTTTTAAAGCTTCTAAGTAGTTGTCGCCTTTGGCTTGCTAGGAGTTTGGAGCTTCTTTTTTTTTTTTTAAATCAGTTTGTAAAAGAAAAAAATAAATAAATTCAACTGTACTGAGCTGAGCTGAGCTGAGATCTCCTCAAGAGCAAGTGAAATGAGTAGGTACATCCACCGGAGTCATGTTAAAGTAGAAAAGCACATTATAATGGAGCTACAGGGCAGCAGCTATTAGCAATGACATGTTGATAACACAGCTGCTGGGCTGTGAGCTCTGAGAGGGTTTGTTATAATGGAGAAAATGGGTC